>NW_027182880.1:442500-502500 GCF_041146395.1 Eulemur rufifrons
GTAAAGGTTAAGCGTTAGGGTTAGGGATTAGTGATTAGGGTTTTTGGTTAGTGTTAGGGTTAGCGGTTAGGAGTTAGTGTTTTATGAAGGGGTATGGTTAGAATTAGGATTGGGGTTAGAGTTAGGGTGAGGTATAGGGGTTAGGTTTAGGGGTTAGTTTTAGGGTAAAAGGATAGGATTAGGGTTACGGGTTGGGCTTAGGTTTAGGGTTAAAGTTTACTGCTAGGGTTAGAGATAGGGTTCAGGGTTAGCTTTAGGGGTTCTGGTTAGGGTTAGGTGTTAGGTTAGTGTCAGGGTTAGGTCTAGTCGTGAGGGTAAGGTTTAGGGTTAGCTTTAAGAGCTAGGGTTAGGTTTAATGGTTAGGATTAGGATTAGGGTTAAGGGTTAGGGTAAGGTTTAGGGGTTAGGGTGAAGGGTTAGGGTCAAGGGTTAGGGTTTTTGTTAGGCATAGCGTTGGGGTTAGAAGTAAGGGTTACTGTCAGTGTTAGGGTTGTAGGTAGGGTTACGGTTAGGGTTAGCGGTTTACAATTAGGGTTAGCGATTAGGTGTCACAGTGATGACTAGGAGATAGGGTTAGAATTAGGGGATAGGGGTTGTTCTCAGGAAATGGGTTATGCATTAACGTTAGGATAAGAGGTTAAAGTTAGGCGCACGGTGAGGTTTACGTGTTAAGGGGAGAAATAGGAACAGGGTTGGGTGTTATGTTCAGGGTTAGGGTTATCTGTTAAAGGTATTGTTTATGCTTAGCGCACGGGCCCTGTCTGCATTAGGCGGCGGGGGGAGTTTAGGGGGCTGGGATTGTACCCGGGAACCCACTCTATCATACTCTGGTTATGGGCCCGTGGGTTTCATGCAGGACACAGTGGTAGAGCCTCCTTTCACGCATGGCATGGGAGGATTGCAGGCTTTCTAAACTCTAAGAAAGCAAGAAGTCTGAGAATTAGATTTAGGGTTAGGATTATGGTTAGGGTTAAGGATGAAGTTTAGTGTTAGGGTGAGGGCTTAGGGTTAGGCATTAGGGTTAGGGTTAAAGGTTACACTTAGGTTTAACGGTTACACTTTGGTTTAGGTTTGAGGTTTACGGTTAGGGGTAAGAATAAGGGTTAGGGTTTGGTACAGGGTTAGGGTTAAGTGTTAGGTTTACGGTTGAAGATTAGGATTAGGGTTAGGATTAAAGGTTAGCGTGAGAGTTAACGCTTAGGGTTAAGTTTAAGAGTTAGGGTTTAGGGTTAGGGTTAGGGTTAGGGATAGTTTTAGGGTTAGAGTTATGTGCTATGGTTTGTGTTAGAGGTTAGGGTTAGGTTTACTGGTTACGGTTAGGATTACGTTTAGAGGTTAGCATTAGGGTTAGGGTTAGGGTTAGGGTTAAGGGATAGGATTAGGGTTAAGTGTTGGGCTTAGTGTTAGGGTTTAGTGTTAGGGTTATCATTAAGGATTAGGGTTAGGGTCAGGGTTAAATGCTTGGGTGCGGGTAATGGTTAGGGTCAGGGTTAAGGTTCACGGATAGGGTTAGTGTTTAGGGTTACGGGTAGGTTTAGGGTTCAGGGTTAGAGTTAGCATTAGGGCTTAAGTTTAGGATTAGGCGGGATGTTAGATTTAGGGTTAGATCTAGGCGTTAGGGTAAGGGCTAGCGTT
The DNA here is from genome assembly GCF_041146395.1 of Eulemur rufifrons. Classification (NCBI taxonomy): domain Eukaryota; kingdom Metazoa; phylum Chordata; class Mammalia; order Primates; family Lemuridae; genus Eulemur; species Eulemur rufifrons. The sequence continues at coordinate 444,136 of NW_027182880.1, forward strand.
AGGGTTAAGAGATAGGGTTAGGTTTAATGCTTAGGATTAGGGTTAGGGTTTGGGGTTAAAGTAAGTGTTAGGGGTTAGGTTTAAGGATCCAAGGTTAGGGTTATTTTTAGCTGTAGTGTTAGGGTTAGGGATAAGGGATCCCATTAGCATTAAGGGTCTTCCTTACTGTAGGGTTAAGGGTTAGGCTTAGAGTTAAGGTTAAGGTTAGGGTCAGTGTTAAGATTTAGGGTGAGGGTTAACGGTTAGGGTAAAGGTTAAGCGTTAGGGTTAGGGATTAGTGATTAGGGTTTTTGGTTAGTGTTAGGGTTAGCGGTTAGGAGTTAGTGTTTTATGAAGGGGTGTGGTTAGAATTAGGATTGGGGTTAGAGTTAGGGTGAGGTATAGGGGTTAGGTTTAGGGGTTAGTTTTAGGGTAAAAGGATAGGATTAGGGTTACGGGTTGGGCTTAGGTTTAGGGTTAAAGTTTACTGCTAGGGTTAGGGATAGGGTTCAGGGTTAGCTTTAGGGGTTCTGGTTAGGGTTAGGTGTTAGGTTAGTGTCAGGGTTAGGTCTAGTCGTGAGGGTAAGGTTTAGGGTTAGCTTTAAGAGCTAGGGTTAGGTTTAATGGTTAGGATTAGGATTAGGGTTAAGGGTTAGGGTAAGGCTTAGGGGTTAGGGTGAAGGGCTAGGGTCAAGGGTTAGGGTTTTTGTTAGGCATAGCGTTGGGGTTAGAAGTAAGGGTTACTGTCAGTGTTAGGTTTGTAGGTAGGGTTACGGTTAGGGTTAGCGGTTTAGAATTAGGGTTAGGGATTAGGTGTCACAGTGATGACTAGGAGATAGGGTTAGAATTATGGGATAGGGGTTGTTCTCAGGAAATGGGTTATGCATTAACGTTAGGATAAGAGGTTAAAGTTAGCCGCATGGTGAGGTTTAGGTGTTAAGGGGAGAAATAGGAACAGGGTTGTGTGTTTTGTTCAGGGGTAGGGTTATCTGTTAAAGGTATTGTTTATGCTTAGCGCACGGGCCCTGTCTGCATTAGGCGGGCGGGGGAGTTTAGGGGGCTGGGATTGTACCCGGGAACCCACTCTATCATACTCTGGGTATGGGCCCGTGGGTTTCATGCAGGACACAGTGGTAGAGCCTCCTTTAACGCATGGCATGGGAGGATTGCAGGCTTTCTAAACTCTAAGAAAGCAAGAAGTCTGAGAATTAGATTTAGGGTTAGGATTCTGGTTAGGGTTAAGGATGAAGTTTAGTGTTAGGGTGAGGGCTTAGGGTTAGGGATTAGGGTTAGGGTTAAAGGTTACTCTTAGGTTTAACGGTTACACTTTGGTTTAGGGTTGAGGTTTACGGTTAGGGTTAAGATGAGGGGTTAGGGTTTGGTACAGGGTTAGGGTTAAGTGTTAGGTTTCGGGTTGAAGATTAGGATTAGGGTTAGGATTAAAGGTTAGCGTGAGAGTTAACGCTTAGGGTTAAGGTTAAGTGTTAGGGTTAGGGTTAGGGTTAGTTTTAGGGTTAGAGTTATGTGCTATGGTTTCTGTTAGAGGTTAGGGGTAGCTTTACTGGTCACGGTTAGGGTTACGTTTAGGGGGTAGCATTAGGGTTAGGGTTAGGGTTAGGGTTAAGGGATAGGATTAGGGTTAAGTGTTGGGCTTAGGGTTAGGGTTTAGTGTTAAGGTTAGCATTAAGTATTAGGGTTAGGGTCAGGGTTAAATGCTTGGGTGCGGGTAATGGTTAGGGTCAGGATTTAGGTTCACGGATAGGGTTAGTGTTAAGGGTTATGGGTAGGTTTAGGGTTCAGGGTTAGTGTTAGCATTAGGGCTTAAGGTTAGGATTAGGCGTTAGGTTAGATTTAGGGTTAGATCTAGGCGTTAGGGTAAGGGCTAGCGTTAGGGTTAAGAGATAGGGTTAGGTTTAATGCTTAGGATTAGGGTTAGGGTTTGGGGTTAAAGTAAGTGTTAGGGGTTAGGTTTAAGGATCCAAGGTTAGGGTTATTATTAGCTGTAGTGTTAGGGTTAGGGATAAGGGATCCCATTAGCATTAAGGGTCTTCCTTACTGTAGGGTTAAGGGTTAGGCTTAGAGTTAAAGGTGAAGGTTAGGGTCAGTGTTAAGATTTAGGGTGAGGGTTAACGGTTAGGGTAAAGGTTAAGCGTTAGGGTTAGGGATTAGTGATTAGGGTTTTTGGTTAGTGTTAGGGTTAGCGGTTAGGAGTTAGTGTTTTATGAAGGGGTATGGTTAGAATTAGGATTGGGGTTAGAGTTAGGGTGAGGTGTAGGGGTTAGGTTTAGGGGTTAGTTTTAGGGTAAAAGGATAGGATTAGGGTTACGGGTTGGGCTTAGGTTTAGGGTTAAAGTTTACTGCTGGGGTTAGGGATAGGGTTCAGGGTTAGCTTTAGGGGTTCTGGCTAGTGTTAGGTGTTAGGTTAGTGTCAGGGTTAGGTCTAGTCGTGAGGGTAAGCTTTAGGGTTAGCTTTAAGAGCTAGGGTTAGGTTTAATATTTAGGATTAGGATTAGGGTTAAGGGTTAGGGTAAGGCTTAGGGGTTAGGGTGAAGTGTTAGGGTCAAGGGTTAGGGTTTTTGTTAGGCATAGCGTTGGGGTTAGAAGTAAGTGTTACTGTCAGTGTTAGGGTTGTAGGTAGGGTTACGGTTAGGGTTAGCGGTTTAGAATTAGGGTTAGGGATTAGGTGTCACAGTGATGACTAGGAGATAGGGTTAGAATTATGGGATAGGGGTTGTTCTCAGGAAATGGGTTATGCATTAACGTTACGATAAGAGGTTAAAGTTAGGCGCACGGTGAGGTTTACGTGTTAAGGGGAGAAATAGGAACAGGGTTGGGTGTTATGTTCAGGGTTAGGGTTATCTGTTAAAGGTATTGTTTATGCTTAGCGCACGGGCCCTGTCTGCATTAGGCGGGCGGGGGGAGTTTAAGGGGCTGGGATTGTACCCGGGAACCCACTCTATCATACTCTGGGTATGGGCCCGTGGGTTTCATGCAGGACACAGTGGTAGAGCCTCCTTTCACGCATGGCATGGGAGGATTGCAGGCTTTCTAAACTCTAAGAAAGCAAGAAGTCTGAGAATTAGATTTAGGGTTAGGATTATGGTTAGTGTTCAGGATGAAGTGTAGTGTTATGGTGAGGGGATAGGGTTACAGATTAGGGTTACGGTTTAAGGTTACTGTTACGTTTAACGGTTACAGTTCGTATTGGGGTTTAGGTTTGCGGATAGGGTTAAGATGAGGGGTTAGGGTTTGGTACAGGGTTAGGGTTTTGTTAGGTTTAGGGTTGAAGATTAGGATTAGGGTTAGGATTAAAGGTTAGCATGAGAGTTAACGGTTAATGTTAAGGGTTAGGGTTAGGGTTTAGGTTTAGGGTTAAGGGTTAGGTTTAGTTTTAGGGTTAGAGTTATGTGTTAGGGTGTGTGTTAGAGATTAGGGTTAGGTTTATTGTTCACGGTTAGGGTTATGTTTAGGGGTTAGCATTAGGGTTAGGGATTAAGTTTAGGGTAAATGTTTAGAGTTAGTGTTGGGCTTTAGGCTCGGGGCTTAGGTTCAGGGTCAGGGGTTAGGGTTGGTGGTAGGGCTTAGATTTAGCGGTCAGTTTAAGGGCACAGGACCTGGTTAATCTACAGTGAGAGGGGTGTGGTCAGAGTCACCACGAAAGCACAACGTCATTTCCTGGGCCTTGGGACAAAACCTACATGCAGGACTCAGGCGGAGCCTCATCTCACACATGGCATGGCTGTATTATAGGCTTGCTTCACTCTGGGAATGGAAGTAGTGTGAGAATTAGGGTTAGGTTTTGGGTTAGGGGTTTCGAGTTAAGGGTTAGGTTTCGAGTCAGGGTCAGGTGCTAGGGATTAGTGGTTAGGGTTAGAGTTAGTGATAGGGGTTAGGTGTTAAGTCTGGGTTAGGGGGCCAGGGTTAGGTTTAGGGTTGGGGTTAGCGTTAGGGTTAGGGGTTAGGGTTAAGGGTTAGGCTTAGGGTTAGGGTTCAGGGTTAGGGTTATGGTTTAGGGTTAGAGTCAGGGTTAAGTGTTAGGGTGAGGCTTAACAGCTAGGGTTAGGGTTAGGGGGTTAGGGATAAGGTTAGGGTTAAGGGTTAGGTTTATGGTTCAGGGTTAAGGTTAGGATTAGGGGTTAGGGTTAGTGTTAACTGTAGGTCAGTGTTGGCGTTAGATCTCTAGGCATTAGCGTATAGGTTAGGGTTACGATTAATTAGGGTTATGTTTAATGGTTAGGATTGGGATTAGCGTTAAGGGTTAGGGTTAAGCTTTAGGGGTTATGACTAAGGATCAATGGTTAGGGTTATTTTTAGGCGTAGGGTTAGGGTAAGGGTTTTAGGGTTAGTGTTAGTGTTGTTGGTAGGGTTAAGGTTAGGGTTGGCGTTTCAGAATTAGGGATTAGGTGTTATGGTTATGGCTAGGAGTTAGGGTTAGAATTACGGTATAGGGCTTGTTCTCAGGGTGTCATGCATTATCGTTAAGATAAGGGGTTAAGTTAGGGTTAGGGTGAGGTTTACGTGTTAAGGTGAGCAGTAGGATCAGGGTTAGGTGTTATGTTCTGGGTTAGGGTTATGTGTGTGGGGTAGGGTTTATGCTTAGGGCCCGGGCCCTGTATGCACTAGGAGGCGAAGTTAGGGGTCTGTGATGGTCTCTGGGAACCCACTCTATCGTACGCAGTGTATGGGCCTCTGGGTTTCATGCAGCACACTGTGGCAGAGCGGGCTTTCATGCGTGGCTTAGTAGGATTGTAGGCTTTCAAAACTCTGAGAAAGCAAGAAGTCTGAGAATTAGATTTAGGGTTAGGATTACTGTACGGTTTAGCGATGAAGATTAGTGATAGGGTGAGGCTTAGGGTTAGGGGTTAGGGTTAGGGTTAGGGTTGTTGGTAGGGTGAAGGTTAGGGTTGGCATTTTAGAATTAGGCATGAGGTGTTACGGTTATGGCTCGGGGTTAGGATTAGAATTATGGGATAGGACTTCTTCTCAGGGTGTTATGCATTAAGGTTAAGATAAGGGGATAAGTTAGGGTTACGGGGAGGTTTATGTTTTAAGGTGAGCAATAGGATCAGGGTCAGGTGCTATGTTCAGGGTGAGGGTTATCTGTTAGGGGTAGTGTTTATACTTAGCGTACAGGCCCTGTCTGCACTGGGCGGGGGGCTGGGGTTAGGGGGATGGGATTGTCCCCGGGAACCCACTCTATCATACGCTAGGTATGGGCTCCTGGTTTCATGCAAGAGAGAGCTGCAGAGCCCCCTTTTACTCATGGCATGAGAGGATTTTAGGCTTTCTAAACTCTAAGAAAGCAAGAAGTCCGAGAATTAGATTTAGGGGTAGGATTATGATAATGTTTAGGGTTAGGGTTTGTGTTAAGGTGGGGTCTTAGGGTTAGGGGTTAGGGTTAGAGGTTAGTGTTAGGTTTAACAGTTACACTTAGGTTTATGGTTAAGTTTCAGGGATAGGGTTAAGGTTTGGGTTTAGCGTTTGGCACAGGGTTAGGCTTCAGTGTTAGCTTTATGGTTAAAGATCAGGATTACGGTTAGTGTGAGGGTTAATGGTAAGGGTCAAGATTAAGTGTTAGGGTTGGGGTTAGGGTTAGGTTTAGGGTTAGGGCTTAGGGTTAAGGGATAGGATTAGGGTTAAGTGTTGGGCTTATTGTTAGGGTTAAAGTTTAGTGGTAGGGTTAATGTTTAGTGTTATGGTCCAGTTTAAGTGTTAGGGTGAGGGTTAACAGTTAGGATTAGGCTTAGGGGTTAGGGATATAGTGAAGGTTCAGTGTTAGGGTTAGGTTTAGGGTTCAGGGTTAGGGTTAGCTTTAGGGGTTATGGTTAGGGTTAGGTGTTAGGTTAGTGTCAGGGTTAGGTCTAGTCGTGAGGGTAAGGTTTAGGGTTAGCTTTAAGAGCTAGGGTTAGGTTTAATGGTTAGGATTAGGATAGGGTTAAGGGTTAGGGTAAGGCTTACGGGTTAGGGTGAAGGGTGAAGGGTTAGGGCTTTTGTTAGGCATAGCGTTGGGGTTAGAAGTAAGGGTTCCTGTCAGTGTTAGGGTTGTAGGCAGCGTTACGGTTAGGCTTAGTGGTTGAGAATTAGGGTTAGGGATTAGGTGTTACAGTGATGGCTAGGTGATAGGGTTAGAATTATGGGATAGGGGATGTTCTCAGGGAATGGGTTATGCATTAACGTTACGATAAGAGGTTAAAGTTAGGCTCACGGTGAGGTTTACGTGTTAAGGGGAGAAATATGAACAGGGTTAGGTGCCATGTTCAGGGTTAGGGTTATCTGTTAAAGGTATCATTTATGCTTAGCGCACGGGCCCTGTCGGCGTTAAGCTGGGGGGAGGTTAGGGGGCTGGGATTGTCACCGGGAACCCACTGTATCGGACTCTGGGTATGGGCCCGTGGGTTTCATGCAGGACACAGTGGTAGAGCCTCCTTTCACACATGGCATGGGAGGATTGCAGGCTTTATAAACTCTAAGAAAGCAAGAATTCTGAGAATTAGATTTAGGGTTAGGATTACTGTACGGTTTAGGGATGAAGATTAGTGATAGGGTGAGACTTAGGGTTAGGGGTTAGCGTTAGGGTTAGGGTTGTTGGTAGGGTGAAGGTTAGGGTTGGCATTTTAGAATTAGGCATGAGGTGTTACGGTTATGGCTACGGGTTAGGATTAGAATTATGGGATAGGACTTCTTCTCAGGGTGTTATGCATTAAGGTTAAGATAGGGGATAAGTTAGGGTTACGGGGAGGTTTATGTTTTAAGGTGAGCAATAGGATCAGGGTCAGGTGCTATGTTCAGGGTGAGGGTTATCTGTTAGGGGTAGTGTTTATACTTAGCGTACAGGCCCTGTCTGCACTGGGCGGGGGCCTGGGGTTAGGGGGATGAAATTTTCCCCGGGAACCCACTCTATCATACGCTAGGTATGGGCTCCTGGTTTCATGCAAGAGAGAGCTGCAGAGCCCCCTTTTACTCATGGCATGGGAGGATTTTAGGCTTTCTAAACTCTAAGAAAGCAAGAAGTCCGAGAATTAGATTTAGGGGTAGGATTATGATAATGTTTAGGGTTACCGTTAGGGTTAGGGTTAAGGGTTAGGCTTAGGGTTAGGATTCAGGTTTAGAGTTAAGGTTTAGGGTTAGGGTCAGGGTTAAGGGTTAGGGTGAGGGTTAACAGGTACGGTTAGGGTTAGGGTGTTAGGGATAGGGTTAGGGTTAAGGGTTAGGTTTATGGTTCATGTTTAAGGTTAGCATTAGGGATTAGGGTTAGTGTTAACTGTAGGTCCTGTTGGGGTTGGATCTCTAGGCATTATGGCAAAGGTTAGGGTTAGGGTTAAGAGTCAGGGTTATGTTTAATGGTTAGGATTGGGATTAGGGTTAAGTGTTAGGGTAAGGCTTAGGGGTTAGGGTGAAGGGTGAAGGGTTAGGGCTTTTGTTAGGCATAGCGTTGGGGTTAGAAGTAAGGGTTACTGTCAGTGTTAGGGTTGTAGGTAGGGTTACGGTTGGGGTTAGCAGTTTAGAATTACGGTTAGGGGTCAGGTGCTACAGTTATCACTAGGAGATAGGGTTAGAATTATGGGATAGGGAATATTCTGGGGGAATAGGTTATGCATTAACATTAGAATAAGAGGTTAAAGTTAGGCTCACGGTCAGGTGTAGGTGTTAAGGGGAGAATTAGGAACAGGGTTAGGTGTTATGTTCAGGGTTAGGGTTATCTGTTAAAGGTATTGTTTATGCCTAGCGCACGGGCCCTGTCTGCGTTAGCCAGGGGGAGTTTAGGGGGCTGGCATTGTCACCGGGAACTCACTGTATCAGACTCTGGGTATGGGCCCGTGGGTTTCATGCCGGACACATTGGTAGAGCTTCCTTTCACACATGGCATGGGAGGATTGCAGGCATTCTAAACTCTAAGAAAGCAAGAAGTCTCAGAATTATATTTAGAGTTAGGATTATCGTTAGGGTTCAGGATGAAGTGTAGTGTTACGGTGAGGGCTTAGGGTTACGGATTAGGGTTAGGGTTTAAGGTTACTGTTAGGTTTAACGGTTACAGTTCGTTTAGGGTTGAGGTTTGCGGATAGGGTTAAGATGAGGGATTAGGGTTTGGTACAGGATTAGGGTTAAATGTTAGGTTTAGGGTTCAAGATTAGGATTAGGGTTAGGATTAAAGGTTAGCATGAGAGTTAACGGTTAAGGTTAAGGGTTAGGGTTAGGGTTTAGGTTTAGGGTTAAGGGTTAGGGTTAGTTTTAGGGTTAGAGTTATGTGTTAGGGTTTGTGTTAGAGGTTAGGGTTAGGTTTACTGTTCATGGTTGGGGTTACGTTTAGGGGTTAGCATTAGGGTTAGGGATTAGGTTAAGGGTAAGTGTTTAGAGTTAGTGTTGGGCTTTAGGCTCGGGGATTAAGTTCAGGGTAAAGGTTTAGGGTTGGTGGTAGGGCTTAGATTTAGCGGTCAGTTTAAGGGCACAGGACCTGGTTAATCTACGGTGAGAGGGGTGTGGTCGGAGTCATCACGAAAGCACAACATCATTCCCTGGGCCCTGGGACAAGACCTACATGCAGGACTCAGGCGGAGCCTCATCTCACACATGGCATGGCTGTATTGTAGGCTTGCTTCACTTGGGAATGGAAGTAGTGTGAGAATTAGGGTTAGGGTTGGGGTTAGGGGTTTCGAGTTAGGGGTTAGTTTCGAGTCAGGGTCAGGTGCTAGGGATTAGTGGTTAGGGTTAGAGTTAGTGTTAGGGGTTAGGTGTTAAGTGTGGGTTTGGGGGCCAGGGTTAGGTTTAGGGTTGGGGTTAGTGTTAGCTGTAGGTGTCAGGGTTAAGGGATAGGGTTAGGGATAAGGGTTAGGCTTAGGGTTAGGGTTCAGGGTTAGGGTTAAGGTTTAGGGTTAGAGTCAGGGTTAAGGGTTAGGGTGAGGCTTAACAGTTAGGGTTAGGGTTAGGGGGTTGGGATAGGGTTAGGGTTAAGGGTTAGGTTTATGGTTCAGGTTTAAAGTTAGCATTAGGTGTTAGGGTTAGTGTTAACTGTAGGTCAGTGTTGGGGTTAGATCTCTAGGCATTAGGGTAAAGGTTATGGTTAGCGTTAAGAGTTAGGGTTATGTTTAATGGTTAGGATTGGGATTAGCGTTAAGGGTTAGGGTTAAAGTTTAGGGGTTATGACTAAGGATCAATGCTTAGGGTTATTTTTAGGCGTAGGGTTAGGGTAAGGGTTTAGGGTTAGTGTTAGAGTTGTTGGTAGGGTTAAGGTTAGGGTTGGCGTTTCAGAATTAGGGATTAGGTGTTATGGTTATGGCTAGGAGTTAGGGTTAGAATTACGGTATAGGGCTTGTTCTCAGGGTGTCATGCATTATCGTTAAGATAAGGGGTTAAAGTTAGGGTTACAGTGAGGTTTACGTGTTAAGGTGAGCAGTAGGATCAGGGATAGTTGTTATGTTCTGGGTTAGGGTTATGGGTGAGGGGTAGGGTTTATGCTTAGGTCACAGGCCGTGTATGCACTAGAAGGCGAAATTAGGGGTCTGTGATGGTCGCTGGGAACCCACTCTATCGTACGCAGTGTATAGTCCTCTGGGTTTCATGCAGGACACTGTGGTAGAGCCGGCTATCATGCATGGCTTAATAGGATTGTAGACTTTCAAAACTCTGAGAAAGCAAGAAGTCTGAGAATTATATTTAGGGTTAGGATTATGGTACGGTTTAGGGATGAAGACTAGTGATAGGGTGAGGGCTTAGGGTTAGGGGTTTGGGTTAGGGTTAGGGTTTTTGGTAGGGTGAAAGCTAGGGTTGGCATTTTAGAAATAGGGATGAGGTGTTACGGTTATGACCAGGTGATAGGATTAGAATTATGGGATAGGGCTTCTTCTCAGGGTGTTATGCATTAAGGTTAAGATAAGGGGATAAGTTAGGGTTACGGGGAGATTTATGTTTTCAGGTGAGCAATAGGATCAGGGTTAGGTGTTATGTTCAGGGTGAGGGTTATCAGTTAGGGGTATTGATTATACTTAGGGCACGGGCCCTGTATGCACTTGGCGGCGGGCGGGGATTATAGCGATGGGATTGTCCCCGGGAACCCACTCTATCATACGCTGGGTATGGGCTCCTGGGTTTCATGCAGGACACAGTAGCAGAGCCCCCTTTTACTCATGGCATGGGAGGATTGTAGGCTTTCTTAACTCTGAGAAAGCAAGAACTCTGAGAATTAGATTTAGGGGTAGGATTATGGTAATGTTTAGGGATCAAGATTCGTGTTAGGGTGGCGTCTTAGGGTTAGGGGTTAGGGTTAAAGGTTAATGTTAGTTTTAACAGTTACAGTTAGGTTTACGGTTCAGTTTGAGGGTTAGGGTTTATGTTTGGTCTAGTGTTTGACACAGGGTTAGGCTTCAGTGTTAGCTTTATGGTTAAAGATTAGGATTAGAGTCACGGTTAAGGTTTAGTGTGATGGTTAATGGTAAGGGTCAATATTATGGGTTAGGGTGGGGTTAGGGTTAGGAATAAGGCTTCATGTAACCTTTAGGGTTAGAGTTAATTGTTGTGGTTATGGGTAGAGCTTAGGGTTAGGTTTAGGATTCATGGTTAGGGTTATGTTTAGCGGTTAGTGTTAGGGTTAGTGGTCAGGTTTAAGGTAAGGTTTTAGAGTTAGTGTTCGGCGTTACAGTCTGAGCTTATGTTTACGGTTAGGGGTTAGTGTTAGTGTTAGGGCTGAGATTTATCTGTTAGTATAAGGGCACAGGACTTGTTTAATCTATGGTGAGAAGGGTGTGGACAGGTCGCTGTGACATCACACCATCGTACTCTTTGTATTTGGCCCAGACCTACATGTGGGACACAGGCAGAGCCTCATCTCAGGAATAGCATGGCTGTATTGTAGGTTTGCTTAAGGCTGAGAATGGAAGAGGTGTGAGAATTAGGGTTAAGTTTAGGGTTACGGGTTTGGGGTTAGGGGTTTAGGGTTAGAGGGAGGGTTAGGGGTTAGGGATTAGTAGTTAGGGTTACTGTTAGCATTAAAGGTTAGGTCTTAGGGTTGGGATAGGAGCTAGGGTTAGGTTTAGGGTTGGGTTCAGTGTTAGGTTTAGGGTTAGGGGTTAGGGTTAGGCTTAGGGTTAAGGGATAGGATTCGGGTTAAGTGTTGGGCTTAGGGTTAGGGTTTAGTGTTAGGGTTATCGTTAAAGATTAGGGTTAGGGTCAGGGTTAAATGTTTGGGTGCGGGTAATGGTTAGGGTCAGGGTTAAGGGTTACGGATAGGGTTAGTGTTAAGGGTTACGGGTAGGTTTAGGGTTCAGGGTTAGAGTTAGCATTAGGGCTTAAGGTCAGGATTAGGTTGTAGGTTAGATTTAGGGTTAGATCTAGGCGTTAGGGTAAGGGCTAGGGTTAGGATTAAGAGATAGGGTTAGGTTTAATGCTTAGGATTAGGGTTAGGGTTTGGCGTTAAAGTAAGTGTTAGGGGTTAGGTTTAAGGATCAAAGGTTAGGGTTATTTTTAGCCGTAGTGTTAGGTTTAGGGTTAAGGGATAAGGTTAGCGTTAAGGGTTTCCCTTACTGTTAGGGTTAAGGGTTAGGCTTAGAGTTAAAGGTTAATGTTAGGGTCAGTGTTAAGGGTTAGGGTGAGGGTTAATGGTTAGGGTAAAGCTTAAGCCTTAGGGTTAAGGGTTAGCAATTAGGGTTTATGATTAGTGTTAGGGTTAGGGTTTAGGAGTTAGTGTTTTATGAAGAGGTATGGTTAGAGTTAGGTTTGGGGTTAGTATTAGGGTTAGGTTTAGGGGTTAGTTTTAGGGTAAAAGGATAGGATTGGGGTTAAGGGTTGGGCTCAGGTTTAGGGTTAAAGTTTAGTGTTAGGGTTAATGTTTAGTGTTATGGTCCAGTTTAAGTGTTAGGGTGAGGGTTAACGGTTAGGATTAGGCTTAGAGGTTGGGGATATAGTGAGGGTTCAGAGTTAGGGTTAGGTTTAGGATTCAGGGTTAGGGTTAGCTTTAGGGGTTATGGTTAGGGTTAGATGTTAGGTTAGTGTCAGGGTTAGGTCTAGTCGTGAGGGTAAGGTTTAGGGTTAGCTTTAAGAGCTACGGTTAGGTTTAATGGTTAGGATTAGGATTAGGGTTAAGGGTTAGGGTAAGGCTTACGGGTTAGGGTGAAGGGTGAAGGGTTATGGTTTTTGTTAGGCATAGCGTTGGGGTTAGAAGTAAGGGTTACTGTCAGTGTTATGGTTGTAGTTAGGGTTACAGTTAGGGTTAGCAGTTTAGAATTAGGGTTAGGGATCAGGTTTTACAGTTATGACTAGGAGATAGGGTTAGAATTATGGGATAGGGGTTGTTCTCAGGGAATGGGTTATGCATGAACGTTACAATAAGAGGTTACAGTTAGGCTCACGGTGAGGTTTACGTGTTAAGGGGAGAAATAGGGACAGGGTTAGGTGTTATGTTCAGGGTTAGGGTTACCTGTTAAAGGTATTGTTTATGCTTAGCGCATGGGCCCTGTCTGCATTAGGCGGTGTGGAATGTTAGGGGGCTGGGATTGTCACCAGGAACCCACTGTATCGTACTCTGGATATGGGCCCGTGGGTTTCATACAGGACACAGTGGTAGAGCCTCCTTTAACGCATGGCATGGGAGGATTGCAGGCTTTCTAAACTCTAAGAAAGCAAGATGTCTGAGAATTAGATTTAGGGTTAGTATTATGGTTAGGGTTAAGGTTGAAGTTTAGTGTTAGGGTGAGGGCTTAGGGTTAGGGATTAGGGTTAGGATTAAAGGTTATTCTTAGTTTTAACGGTTACAGTTCGGTTTATGGTTGAGGTTTACTGTTAGGGTTAAGATGAGGGGTTAGTGTTTGGTACAGGGTTAGGGTTAAGTGTTAGGTTTAGGGTTGAAGATTAGGATTAGTGTTAGGATTAAAGGTTAGCGTGAGAGTTAACGGTTAGGGTTAAGGTTAAGAGTTACGGTAGGGTTTAGGTTTAGGGTTAAGGGTTAGGGTAAGTTTTAGGGTTAGAGTTATGTGTTAGGGTTTGTGTTAGAGGTTAGGGTTAGGTTTACTGTTCACGGTTAGGGTTACGTTTAGGGGTTAGCATTAGGGTTAGGGATTAGGTTTAGGGTAAGGGTTTAGTGTTAGTGTTGGGCTTTAGGCTCGGGGCTTAGGTTCAGGGTCAGTCGTTAGGGTTGGTGGTAGAGCTCAGATTTAGCGGTCAGTTTAAGGGCACAGGACTTGGTTAATCTAAGGTGAGAGGGGTGCGGTCAGAGTCACCATGAAAGCACAACATCATTCCCTGGGCCTTGGGACAAAACTTACATGCAGAACTCAGGTGGAGCCTCATCTCACACATGGCATGTCTGTATTGTAGGCTTGCTTCACTCTGGGAATGGAAGTAGTGTGAGAATTAGGGTTAGGTTTGCAGTTAGGGGTTTCGAGTTAGGGGTTAAGTTTCAAGTCAGGGTTAGGTGCTAGTGGTTAGGGGTAGAGTTAGTTTTACGGGTTCGGTGTTAATTCTTGGTTAGGGGGCCAGGGTTAGGTTTAGGGTTGGGGTTAGTGTTATGGTTAGCGGTTAAGGTTAATGGATAGGGTTAGGGTTAAGGGTTAGGCTTAGGGTTAGGGTTCAGGGTTAGGGTTCAGGTTTAGGGTTAGGGTCAGGGTTAAGGGTTAGGGTGAGGGTTAATCGTTAGGGGGTTAGGGTTAAGGATTAGGTTTATTGTTCAGGTTTAAGGTTATAATTAGGGGTTTGTGTTACTTGTAACTGTAGGTCAGTGTTGGTGTTAGAACTCTAGGCATTAATGTAAAGGTTAGAGTTAGGGTTCAGAGTTAGGGTTATGTTTAATTGTTAGGATTGGGATTAGGGTTAAGGGTTAGGGTTAAGGTTAGGGGTTATGACTAAGGATCAACGGTTAGGGTTATTTTTAGGCATAGGGTTAGGGTAAGGGGTTAGGGTTAGTGTTAGTGTTGTTGGTAGGGTTAAGGTTAGGGTTGGCGTTTCAGAATTAGAGATTAGGTGTTATGGTTATGGCTAGGAGTTAGGGTTAGAATTACAGTACAGGGCTTGTTCTCAGGGTGTCATGCATTAACGTTACGATATGGGGTTAAAGTTAGGGTTACGGTGAGGTTGACGTGTTAAGGTGAGCAGTAGTATCAGGGTTAGGTGTTATGTTCTGGGTTAGGGTTATGGGTGAGGGCTAGTGTTTATGCTTAGGGCATGGGCCCTGTATGCCCTAGGAATCGAAGTTAGGGGTCTGTTGTGGTCGCTGGGAACCCACTCTATCGTACGCTGTGTATGGGCCTCTGGGTTTCTTGCAGGACACTGTGGCAGAGCCGGCTTTCATGCATGGCATAGTAGGATTGTAGGCTTTCAAAACTCTGAGAAAGCAAGAAGTCTGAGAATTAGATTTAGGGTTAGGATTACGGTACGGTTTAGTGATGAAGGTTAGTGATAGGGTGAGGGCTTAGGGTTAGAGGTTAGGGTTAGGGTTAGGGTTGTTGGTAGGGTGAAGGTAGGGTTGGCATTTTAGAATTAGGGATGAGGTTTTATGGTTATGGCTGGGGATTAGGATTGGAATTATGGGATGGAGCTTCTTCTCAGGGTGTTATACATTAACGTTAAGATAAGGGGATAACTTAGGGTTACGGGGAGGTTTATGTTTTAAGGTGAGCAATAGGATCAGGGTCAGGTGTTATATTCAGGGTGAGGGTTATCTGTTAGGGGTAGTGTTTATACTTAGCGTACGGGCCCTGTCTGCACTGGGCGGGGGGCGGGGGTTAGGGGGATGGGATTGTGCCCGGGAACGCACTGTATCGTACGCTGGGTATGGGCTCCTGGGTTTCATGCAGGACACAGTGGCAGAGCCCCCTTTTACTCATGGCATGGGAGGATTGTAAGCTTTCTAAACTCTGAGATAGCAAGAAGTCTGAGAATTAGATTTAGGGGTAAGATTATGGTAATGTTTAGCGAGGAAGATTAGTGTTAGGGTGGGCTCTTAGGGTTAGGGGTTAGGGTTAAAGGTTCGTGTTATTTTTAACAGTTACAGTTACATTTTCGGTTAAGTTTCAGGGTTAGGGTTAGGGTTAAGGTTTGGTTTTATCGTTTGTCACAGGGTTAGGCTTCAGTGTTAGCTTTATGGTTAAAGATTAGGATTAGGGTTAGGGTTAAGGGTTAGTGTGAGGGTTAATGGTAAGGGTCAAGATTAAGTGTTAGGGTTGGGCTTAGGGTTAGGAATAAGGCTTCGTGTAACGTTTAGGTTTAGAGTTAAGTGTTATGGTTATGGCTAGAGGTTAGGGTTAGGTTTAGGGTTCATGGTTAGGGTTACATTTAGGGGTTCGGGTTATGGGTTAAGTTTAGGGTGAGTGTTTAGTGTTACTGTTGGGCGTTAGGATAAGGGCCGAGGTTTAGGGTTAGGATTTAGGTTTAGTATTAGGGCTTAGATTTAGTGGTTAGTTTAAGGGCACATGCTCTGTTTAATCTATGGTGGGAAGGGTGCAGACTGGGTCGCCTCAACACCACACCATCGTACCTTGGGCCCAGACCTACATGCAGGACCCAGGCAGAGCCTCTTCTCACTCGTGGCATGGCTCTATTGTAGGCTTGGTCAACTCTGAGAACGAAGGAAGTGTGAGAATTAGGGTTATGGTTAGGGTTATGTGTTTGGGGTTAGAGGTTTGGGTTTGAGTGAAGTTTAGTGGTTAGGAATTAGAAGTTAGGATTAGTGTGTCAGGGGTTAGGTGTTAGGTTTTTGTAAGGGGCTAGCGTTAGATTTAGGTTTAGGGTTAATGTTCAGGTGGGTTAGGGGTCAGCGTTAGGGTTAGGCTTACAAGATAGGATTAAGGTAAAGGGTGAAGGCTTAAGATTAGCAGTAAGGGTTAAGGTTAGGGTTAAGGGTTAGGGTTTCGGTCCAAGTTAAGGGTGAGAGTGAGGGTTAACAGTTGCGATTAGGGTAATGGTTTAGGGATAGTAATAGGTTTAAGGGATAGGGTTAGGGTTAGGTTTAGGGTTCGGGGTTAGGGTTAGCATTAGCGGTTAGGGTTAGGGTTAGGGGTTAGGGTTACAGTTAGGGTTAGGTCTAGGCATTATGGTAATGGTTCGTGTTAGGGTTAAGAATTAGGGTTAGGTTTAATTGTTAGGATTATGATCAGGGTAATGGTTAGGGTTAGGGTTAGCGGTTAGAGTTAGGGTTAGTGTTAGGGTTGTTTGTAGGGTGAAGGTAATGTTTAGCAGTTTAGAATTAAGGTTAGGGATTAGGTGTTACGGTTATGCTAGGAGTTAGGCTTAGAATTAAGGGATAGGGTTTGTTCTTAGGGTAAGTGTTATGCAATAACATTAGGATAGGGGTTAAAGTTAGGGTTACAGTGAGGTTTACGTGTTAAGGTGAACAATAACATCAGGGTTAGGTGTTATGTTCAGGGTTAGGGTTATGGGTGAGGTGCAGGGTTTTTGCTTAGGGCATGGGCCCTGTCAGCACTAGCAGGGGGAGTTAGGGGGCTGTGATTGTCCCCGGGAACCCACTCTATCATACGCAGTGTATGGGCTCCTGGGTTTCATGCAGGACACTGTGGCAGAGCCAGCTTTCACGCATGGCTTTGGAGAATTGTAGGCTTTTAAAACTCTGAGATAGCAAGAAGTCTGAGAATTAGATTTAGGGTTAGGATTATGGTTAGGGTTAGGGATGAAGATTAGTCAGGGAGAGGGCTTAGGGTTAGGGCTTAAGCTTCGAGTGAGGATTAGCGGTTAGGGAGTAGGTGTTGGGTTTAGTGATAGGGTTAGGGCTTAGGGGTTAGGGTTGGGTTAGGGGCTAGGGTTAGATTTAGAGTGGGGTTAGGGTTAACGTTAGGGGTTAGGGTTAGGGTTAAGGGATAGGATAAGGGTTAAGCGTTAAGGCTTAGGGTTAGCGTTAAGTGTTAGGTTTAGTTTTAAGGGTTAGGGTTACAGTTCGAGTTAAGGGTTAGTGTGGGGTTAACGGTTAGGGCTAGGGTTATGGGTTAAGGATAGAGTTAGGTTTAAGGCTTAGGATTAGGGTTCAGTGTTAGGGTTAGCATTAGGGATTAGGGTTAGAGTTAGGGGTTACGTTTACTCTTAGGGTTAGGTCTAGGCATTAGGGTACGTGTTAGTGTTAGGCTTAAGAGTTAGGGTTAGGTTTAATTGTTAGGATTAGGATCAGGGTTAAGGGTTAGGGTTAAGTGTCAAGTGTTACGGTTATTTTTAGGTGTACGGTTAGGGTTAGCGGTTAGGGTTAGGGTTAGTTTGTAGGGATAAGGTAATGTTTAGCAGTTTTGAATTAGCCTTAGGGATTAGGTGTTACAATTGTGGCTAGGAGTTAGGGTTAGAATTAAGGGATAGGGGTTGTTCTTAGGGTAAGTCTTATGCATTAACGTTAGGATAACAGGTTCAAGTTAGAGTTATGGTGAGGTTGATGTGTTAAGGTGAGCAATAGTATCAGGGTGAGCTGTGATGTTCAGGGTTAGGGTTATGGGTGAGGGGTAGTGTTTATGCTTATATCACGAGCCCTCTCTGCTCTAGGAGGGGGCTTAGAGGGCTGGGATAGATGCCGGAAGCCACTCTATCATACACTGGGTATGGGCCCCTTGGTTTCATGCCGGACACAGTGGCCAAGCCTCCTTCTACACATGGCATGGGAGGATTGTAGGCTTTGTAAACTCTGAGAAAGCAAGAAGTCTAAGAATTAAATTTAGGGCTAGGATTAGGGTTAGGGTTAGCAATATAGGTTACTGTTATGGTGAGGGCTTAGGGTTAGGGGTTTCAGTTAGGGTCAGGGTTAAAGGTTAGTGTTAGGTTTAACAGTTACAGTTAGGTTTAGGGTTAAGCTTTAAGGTTTAAGCTTAGGGTTAAGATTAGGGGTTAGGTTTTGGTACAGGGTAAGGGTTAAGTGCTAGGTTTAGGCTTAAAGATTAGGATTAGGGTTAGGGTTAAGGTTTAGTGTGAGGGTTAACGGTTAGGGTTAAGGTTAAGTGTTAGGTTTATGGGTTAGGGTTAGGGTTAAGTGTTCATGTTAGGTTTAGGGTTAGAGTTAAGTGTTATGGTTAGGGTTAGGGGTTTGGGTTAGGTTTAGGGTTCATGGTTAAGGTTACATTTAGGGGTTAGGTTTAGGGTAAGCGTTTAGTGTTAGTGTTGGGCATTAGGGTCAGGGCTTAGGTAGGGTTAGGGGTTAGGGTCAGTGTTTGGGCTTTGATTTGGCGGTTAGTTTAAGGGTACAGGACCTGTGTAATCTATGGTGAGAAGGGTGCAGAATGTTTCCATGCGACACCACACCATCGGATCCTGGGTCTTTGGCCCAGACCTACTTGCAGGACTCATGCGGAAACTCTACTCACGCATTGCATGGTTGTATTTTAGGCTTGGTTAACTCTGAGAATGGAAGTAGTGTGAGAAATAGGGTTATGGTTAGGGTTAAGGGTTTGGTGTTAGGGGTTAGGGTTCAAGTGAGGTTTAGTGGTTAGGGACTAGGATTTAGGGTTAGTGTTAGGGTTAGGGGTTAGTTTTGCGTTAGGGGCTAGGGTTAGATTTATGGTTGGGGTTAGTGTTAGGGTTAGGATTAGGCATCAGGGTTAGTGTTAGGGTTAAAGGATAGGATTGGCGTTAAGTGTTTAGGCTTAGGGTTTGTGTTAAGTGTTAGGGTTGGGGTTTAGGCTTAGGGTTACGGTTTGAGTTAAGCTCTAGGGTGAGGGTTAAAGATTAGGCTTAGGATTATTGGTTAGGGATAGAGTTATGTTTAAGGGTTAGGGATAGGGTTAGGTTTAGGGTTCAGTGTTAGGGTTAGCATTAGGGGTTAGGGTTAGGGTTAGGGGTTAGGCGTAGTGATGTATTAAGGGCTATGGTTAGAATTAGGATTGGGGTTAGTGTTAGGTTTAGGGTTAGGGGTTAGGTTTAGGGTTAAGGGATAGGATTATGGTTAAGGGTTGGGCGTAGCTTTAGGGTTAAGATTTAGTGTTAGGGTCCGGTTTAAGGGTTAGGGTGAGGGTTAACGGTTAGGGTTAGGGTTGGGGTTAGGGGTTAGGGATATAGTTAGTATTAAGTGTTAGGGTTAGGTTTAGGGTTCAGGGTTAGGGTTAGCTTTAGGGGTTATGATTAGGGTTAGGTGTTAGTTTAGTGTTAGTGTTAGGTCTAGGCGTCAGGGTAAGGTTTAGGGTTAGGGTTAAGAGCTAAGGTTGGGTTTAGTGGTTAGGATTAGGGTTAGGGTTAGGAGTTAGGGTAAAGGGTCAAGGGTTAGCATTATTTTTAGCCATAGCTTTGGCGTTAGGAGTAAGGGTTAGGTTCAGTGTTAGGGTAACAGTAGGTTACCGTAACAGTAACTACGTAGGGTAACAGTTAGTGTTAGTGGTTTAGAATTAGGGTTAGGGATTAGTTGTCACAGTTATGACTAGGAGATAGGGTTAGAATTATGGGATAGGGGTTAATCTCAGGGTAAGTGTTATGCATTAACGTTAGGATAAGAGGTTAAAGTTCAGGTTACAATGAGGTTTACATTCTAAGGTGAGCAATAGAATCAGGGTTAAATGTTATTTTCAGGGTTAGAGTTTTGGGTGAGGTGTAGAGTTTATGCTTAGGGCACGGGCCTTGTCTGCATTAGGCGGGGGGGGGGGGTTAGGGGGCTGGGATTGTCACCAGGAACCCACTCTATCGTACTCTGGTTATGGGCCCCAGCGGTTCATTCAGGACACAGTGGAAGAGCCTCCTTTCACGCATGGCATGGGAGGATTGTAGGCTTTCTAAACTCTAAGAAAGCAAGAAGACTGAGAATTAGATTTAGGGTTAGGGTTAGGGTTCGGGTTAAGGATCAAGGTTAGTATTAGGGTGAAGGCTTAGAGTTAGGGGTTACGGGTAGCGTTACAGGTTACTCTTAGTTTTAACCGTTACAGTTAGGTTCAGGGTTAAGGTTTATGGTTAGGTTTAAGGTTAGGGTTTAGGGTTTGGTACAGGATTAGGGTTAAATATTAGGTTTAGGGTTAAAGATTACGATTAAGGTTACGTTTAAAGGTTAGTGTGAGGGTTAACAGTCAAGGTTAAAGTTAAGAGTTAGGGTTAGGGTTAGTGTTAGGATTAAGGGTTCATGTTAGGTTTAGGGTTAGAGTTAAGTGCTATGGTTAGCGCTCGAGGTTAGGGTTAGGTTTAGGGTTCACAGTTAGGGTTACGTTTAGAGGTTAGCATTAGGGTTAGGGATTAGCTTTAGGGTAAGAGTTTAGAGTTAGTGTTGGGCTTTAGGCTCAGGGCTTAGGTTTAGGGTCAGAGGTTAGGGTTGATGTTAGGGCTTAGATTTAGTGGTTAGTTTAAGGGCACAGGACCTGTTTATTCTACAGTGAGAGGGGTTAGGGTTAGGGTTAGGATTGTCGTAGGGGTTAAGGTTAGATTTAACCTTGGGGTTAGTGTTAGGGTTAGGATTAGGGGGTTAGTGTTAGGGTTAGGGGTTAAAAACACCTACAGCCAGCCCTAACCCGATTTCTGACACTTCTTCCATTCTCAGAGTTAACCAAGCCTACAATACAGCCATGTCATGCGTGAGAAGAGGCTCCACCTGAGTCCTGTATGTAGGTCTTGGCCCAAGGCCCAGCGTACGGTGGTGTTGTGTCGCAGCGACCCTGTGCACCACTCTCACCATAGATTAAACAGGTCCTGTGCCCTTAAACTAACCGCTAAATCTCAGCCCTAACACTAATCCTAACCCCTAACCCTAAAAGTTATCCTTAACCCTACTGTTAACACTCAAACTAACCCTTAACTCTAACCCTTGTCATGATCTTTAACCCTAACCCTAACACTTAACCCTAACCCTGTACCAAACCATAACCCCTAAGCTTAACCCTAACCCTAAACCTAAACCCTAAGTCTAACTGTAACTGTTAAACCTAACAGTAACTTTTAACCCTAAAACTAACCGTATCCCCTTACCCAAAGCCCTCACCCTAAGATTAAACTTCATCCCTAACCATAACGATAATCCTAACCTTAAATCTAATTCTCAGACTTCTTACTTTCTTAGAGATTTGAAAGCTTACAAACCTCCTTTACCATGCGTGAAATCAGGCTCTGCCAGAGTGTCCTACAAGAAACCCATGGGCCCATACCCTGCATACGATAGAGTGGGTTTCTGGTGACAATCGCATCCCCCTCAATCCCACTCCTAGGGCAGACAGGGCCCATACCCTAAGCAAAACCCTACCCCTCACTCATAATTCTAACCCTGATCCTATTGCTCACCTTAACACATAAACCTCACCGTAAACCTAACTTTAACCACTTATCCTAACATTAATGCATAACACTTATGCTAAGAACAACCCCTATCACTTAATTCTAACCCTAACTCCTAGCCATAACAGTGACCCCTAATCCCTAACCCTAATTCTAACCACTAAACATTACCTTAACCCTACAAACAACCCTAATACTAACCCTAACCTTAAACGCTAACCCTAACCTTATCCCTAAACATAACCTTAAAAGTTTACCCTAAACCCTAACCCTATCCCCTAACCCTAAGCCTAACCCTTAATTCTGATCCTAATCCTAACAATTAAACCTAACCCTAACCCTTAACCCTAACACTAACCCTTACCTTAATGCCGAGACCTAATCTTAGCAGTAAAGCTACCTCTAACCCTAACCCTAGACCTTAAACCTAACACTATCCCTAACTTATAACCCTAACCCTAACTGTTAACCCTCACCCTAACCCTTAACTCGGACCATAACCCTAACCCTTAACCCTAACCCTATCCCTTAATGCTAACCCTAAGCCTTAACCCTTAACCCTAATCCTATCCCTTAACCCTAACCCTAACCCCTAACCCTAACCCTAACCCCAACGCTAAATCTATCTCTAGTCCCTAATCCAACCCTAACCGTTAACCCCTAATGCTAACATTAACCCTAACCCCTAATCCCTAACACCTAACCCTCACGCGAACACTAACCCCTAACCCCAAACACCTAACCCTAATCATAACCATAATTCTCACACTTCCTCCATTCTCAGAGTTAGCCAAGCCTACAATAAAACCATGCCATGCGTGAGAAGAGGCTCTGCCCGAGACCTGCATGTAGGTCTGGGCCCAAGGCCTAGGGTACGATGGTGTGGTGTGGCGATGACCCATTCTGCACACTTCTCACCATAGATTACACAGGTCCTGTGCCCTTAAAATAACCTCTAAATCTAAGCCCTAACGCTAACTCTAACACTAACCCTTAACCCTAAACTTAAGCCCTGACCCTAACGCCCAACACTAACATTAAACCCTTACCCTAATCCTTACCCATAACCCTAATGCCTAAACGTAACCCTAACGATGAACCCTAAACCTAACCCTAACCCCAAACCCTAACCATAACACTTAACTCTAACCCTAAACCTAACACGAACACTTAAACCTAAACTTAACCACTAACCCTAACACTTAACCTTAACCCTAACCGTTAACTCTCACACTAACCCTTAAACCTAACCCTAATCGTAATCTTTAACCCTAAACCTAACAGTTAACCCTTACCCTGTACCAAAACCTAACCCCTAACCTTAACCTTAACCCTAACACTTGACCCTAAAGCTAACTGTAACCATTAAACCTAACACTAACCTTTAACCCTGACCGTAACTCTAACCCCTAACCCTAAGCCCTCACCCTAATGCTAAACTTTATCCTTAACACTAACCATAATCCTATCCCTAAATCTAATTCTCAGACTTCTTGCTTTCTCAGAGTTTAGAAAGCCTACAATCCTCCCATGCCATGCGTGAAAAGAGGCTCTGCCACTGTGTCCTGCATGAAACCCAGGGACCCATACCCAGTGTACGATAGAGAAAGTTCTCGGCCACAATCCTAGACCCCTAATCCTCCCGCCTAGTGCAGACAGGGCCCGTGCCCTAAGCATAAAAAGTACGCCTAACATATAACCCTAACCTTGAACGTAACACCTAACCCTGATCCTACTGCTCACCTTATCATGTAGACCACACTGTAACCCTAACTTTAACCGCTTCTCCTAAAGTTAATGCATAACACTTACACTGAGAACAACGCCTATCCCATAATTCTAACCCTAAATCTTAGCCATAACCATAAAACCTAATCCCTAACCCTAATTCTAAACTGCTAACCCTAACCTTAACACTACCAACAACCCTAACACTAACCCTAACCCTAACCCTCACCCCTAATCCTACCTTATGCCTAAAAGTAACCCTAACTCCTAACCCTTATCCCTAACCAAAAGCCCTGTCCCTAACCATAAGACATAAGTCTCACCCTTATACCCTAACCCTAATACGAATCCTTAAGCCTAACCCCCAATCCTAACAATTAACCTTAACCCTAACTGTTAACGCTCACCCTAACCCTTAAATCAGACCAAAACCCTAACATTTAACCCTAACCCTAATCCCTAATGCTAACCCTAAGCCTTAACCCTTTACCCTAATCCTATCCCTTAAGCCTAACCCTAACCCTAATTCCTAACCCTAACCATAATCCCTAACCCTAACCCTAACACTAACCCTAACTCTGAATCTAACCCTAGCCCCTAAACCAACACTAACCCCTAACCCCTAACCCTAACACTAACACTAACTCCTAATTTCTAACCCCTGAACCACACTCGAACCCTAACCCCTAACCCCAAACAATTAACCATAACCATAACCCTAATTCTCACACTTCCTCCATTTTCAGAGTTCACCAAGCCTACAATAGAGCCATGCCATGAGTGAGAAGAGGCTCCGCCTGAGTCCTGCATGTAGGTCTGGGCCCAAGGCCCAGGTACGATGGTGTGGTGTCAAGGGGACCAATTCTGCACCCTTCTCACCATAGATTAAACAGGTCCTGTGCCCTTAAACTAACCGCTAAATCTAAGCCCTAACACTAAACCTAAACGCTAACCCTAAACCTAAGCCCTTATCCTAATGCCCAACACTAACACCAAACACTCACCCTAAACCTAACCCGTAACCCTAACCCCTAAACGTAACCCTAACCATGCACCCTATATCTAACCCTAACCCCTAACCCTAACCATAACACTTAACTCTAACCCTAAACTAACATAAACCCTTAACACTAAACCTAATCCCTAACCCTCATGCTTAACCCTAACCGTTAATCCTCACACTTACCTTTAAACCTAACCCTAATTGTAATCTTTAACTCTAAACTTAACACTTAAATCTTAACCTGTACCAAAACCTATCCCCTAAACTGAACCCTAACACTAAACCTTAACGCTAAACCTAACTGTTACTGTTAAACCTAACACTGACCTTTAACTCTGACCCTAAACCTAACCCCTAACCCTAAGGCATCACCTTAACACTAAACTTCATCCCTAATTCTAACCATAATCCTAACCCTAAATCTAATTCTCAGACTTTTTCTTTCTCAGAGTTTAGAAAGCCTATAATCCTCCCATGCCATGTGTGAAAGGAGGCCCTGCCACTGTGTCCAGGGGCCAATACCCAGCATACGATAGAGTGATTTCCCGGCGAATATGCTAGCCCCCTAACCTCTCCGCCTAGTGCAGACAAGGCACGTGCCCTAAGCATAAACACAACCCCTAACCAATAACCCTAACCATAACTGTTAACTCTCACCCTAACATTTAACCCTGACACTAACCCTAACCTGTAAACCTATCCCTAAACCTTTACCCAAAGCCTAAGCCTTAACTCTAACACTATTATTTAACCCTAGCCCTAACCCCTAAATGTTACACTAACCATGAACCCTAAGACTAACCGTAACCCCTAACACTAACCATAACACTTAACTGTAACCCTACACCTAACAAGACCCCTTAACCCTAACACTAACCCCTAACCCTAGCCCTTAAACTTAACCCTAAACTTTTACCCTCACACTAACCTTTAACACTAACCATAATGCTAATCTTTAACCCTAAACCTAACACTTAACTCTTACCCTGTACGAAACCCTAACCCCTGACCTTAACCCTGACAATAAACCTTAACCCTAAACCTAACTTTAACCGTTAAAACTAACACTAACCTTAACCCTAACTCTAACCCTAACCCTTAACCCTAAGCCCTCACCCTAACACTAATCGTCATCCCTAATCCTAACCATAATCCTATCCCTAAATCTTAATCTCAGACGTCTTCCTCTCTCAGAGTTTAAAAAGCCCTCACCCTAAAATTTAACCCTAAACCTAACTGTAACTGTTTAAACTAACACTAATCTTTAACCATAACCCTAACCCTTAACCTGAACCCTAAGCCAAACTCTTAACCCTAATCCTATCCCTTAACCCTAACTCTAATCCCTAACTCGAACGCTAACACTAACCCCAACCCTAAACCTAACCCTAGCCCCTAACCCAACCCTCACCCCAACCCCTAACCCTAACACTAACCCTAACCCCTAATGCCTAACCCCTAACCCTCATTTGAACACTCTCTCCTAAACCCAAATCCCTAACCCTAACCATAACCCTAATTCTCACACTTCTTCCATTCTAAGAGTTAACCAAGCCTACAATACAACCATGCTATGCATGAGAACAGGCTCCCCCTGATTCCTGCATGTAGTTCTGAGCCCAAGGCCCAGGGTACAATGCTGTGGTGTCTCAGCGACCGATTCCACACCCTTCTCACCATAGATTATACAGGTCCTCTGACCTTAAACTAATCGCTAAATCTAAGTCCTAACACTAACCCCTACCCTAAACAGAAACCCTGACCCAAACTCCCTTCACTAACACTATACCCTTACACCAAACCTAACCCCTAAACCTAACCCCTAAACATAACCTTAACCATGAACCCTAAACCTGAACCTAAACCCTAACACTTAAGTGTAACCCTAAACCTAACACGAACCCCTAATCCTAACCCTAAACCCTAACCCTAACCCTTCACCTTAACCCTAACCGTTAACCCTCAGCTAACCCTTAAACCTAACACTAATCCTAATCTTTACCCCTAAGCCGAACACTTAACCCTAACCCTGTACCAAACCCTAATCCCTAACACTAAGCCCTCTCCCTAACACTAAACTTCATCCCTAACCCTAACCGTAATCCTAACCCTAAATCTAATTCTCAGACTTCTTGCTTTCTCAGAGTTTAGAAAGCCTACAATCCTCCCATGCCATGCATGAAAGGAGGCTCTGCCACTGTGCCCTGCATGAAACCCAGAGGCCCATACCCAGCATACGATAGAGTGGGTTCCTGGTGACAATCCCAGCCTCCGAGCCCCCCCACCTAGTGAAGACAGGGCCTGTGCCCTAAGCATAAACACTGCCCCTAACCCATAACCATAACCCTGATCATAACATCTGACCCTGATCCTATTGCTCACCTTAACATGTAAAACTCACCATAACCCTAACCCTAACCCCTTATCCTAACGTTAATGAATAATACTTACCCTGAGGACAACACCTATCCCATAATTCTAACCCTAACTCTTATTCATAACTGTAAAACCTAATACCTAATTGTAAGCTGCTAACCCTAAATTTAACCCTACCAACAGCCCTAACACTAACCCTAACCCTAACCCTTGATCCTTAAGCCTAAACGCTAACCCTAACCCTAACCCTAAGTATAAACTCTACCCCTCACCCATAACCCTAACCCTGAACATAAAACCTAACCCTGATCCTATTGCTCACCTTAACACGTAAAGCTCACCGTAACACTAACTTTAACCGCTTACCCTAACTTTAAGCATAAAACTGACCCTGAGACCAACCCCTATGCCATAATTCTAACCCTAACTCCTTACCATAACCATAACACCTAATCCCTAACCCTAATTCTAAACTGCTAAACCTAACCTTAAGCCTACAAAAAACCTTAATGGTAACACTAACCCTAACACCTAATCCTAACCCTGTGCCTGAAAATAAACCTAACCCTTAACCTTTAACCCTAATGCTAACCCATAACCCTAACCATAACACTTTACTCTAACCCTAAATCTAACATGAACGCTTAACACTAGCCCTAAACCCTAACCCTAACCCTTAAACACAAACCTAACCGTTAACACTCACACTAACCGTCAACCCTAATCCGAATTCTAATCTTTAACCCTAAACCTAACACTTAACCCTAACCCTGTACCAAACCCTAACCCCTAACCATAACCCTCACCCTAAAACGTAACCCTAAACCTAACTGTAACCGTTAAACCTAACTCTAACATTTAACCTTTACTCTACCCATAATCCCTAGCCCTAATCCCTCACCCTAGCACTAACCTCATTCCTAACCCTAACTATAATCCTAACCCTAAATCTAATTATCAGACTTCTTGCTTTCTCAGCGTTAGAAAGCCTACAATCCTCCCATGCCATGAATAAAAGGAGGCTCTACCACTGTGTCCTGCCGGAAACCCCAGTGCCCATACTCAGCATACACTAGAGTGGGTTCCCGACGACAATCGCAACCCCAAACCCCTCCCCCCCTGCCTAGTGCAGACAGGGCCCGAGTCGTAAGCATAAACCCTACCCCTCACCCCTAACCATAACCCTGAACATAACACCTGACCCTGATCCCATTGCTCACCTTAAAATGTAAATCTCACCATAACCCTAAATTTAACCCCTTATCATAACGTTAATGCATAACACTTACCCTGAGAACAACTCCTATCTCTGAATTCTAACCCTAACTCCAAGCCATAACCATAACACCTAATCCCTAATGCGAATTCTAAACTGCTAACCCTAACCTTAAACCTACCATCAAACCAAACATTACCTTAGCCCCTAACTTTAAAACTATGCCTAAAAATAACCCTAACACTTCACCCTTAATCCTAACCCCTAACTCTAACCCTAACCCTATCCCTAAGACCCTAACCATAACCCTAACTGTTAACCCTCACCCTAACACGTAACCCTGAACTTAACCCTAAACCTTAACACTAACCCTTAACCCTAACCCTAAGCCAAACCGTTAACCATAATCCTATCCTTTAACCCTAAACGCTAACCCTAATATTAACCCCAACCCTAAACCTAACCCTAGCACCCTAACCCAAACCCAACAACTAACCCCTATCCCTAACACTAACCCTAACTCCTAATCCCTAGGACTTAACCCTGACTCGAACCATAATCCCAAACTCCAAACCCCTAACCCAAACCCTAACCCTGATTCTCACACTACTTCCATTCTCAGAGTGAAGCAAGCCTACAATACAGCTATACTATGCGTGAGATGAGGCTCCACCTGAGTCCTGCATGTAGGTCCTTTCCCAAGGATCAGGGAACGATTTTGTGCTTTCGTGGAGACTCCGACAGCACCCTTCTCACCGTAAATAAAACAGGTCCTGTGCCCTTAAACTAAAAGCTAAATCTCAGCCCTAACACTAACACTAACCCCTAACCGTAAACATAAGCTCCGACCGTAACGCTGAACACGAACTCTAAAACCTTACCCTAAACCTAATCCCTAACCCTAACACTAACCCCTAAACATAACACTAACCATGAACCCTAAACCTAACCCTAACCATAACACTTAACGCTAACCCTAAAGCCTACACGAAGACTTATTCCTAACACTAACAAAAACCCTAGCCCTTAGTCTTGATCCTTATCATTAACCCTCACACTAGCCCTTAACCCTAACCCTAATCCTAATCTTTAACCCTAAAGCTAAAACTTAAGCCTAACACTGTACCAAACGCTAAACCTTAACCTTAACCCTAACCCTAAAACATAACCATAAACCTGACTGTAACGGTTAAACCTAACACTGACCTTTAACCCTAACCACTGACCTTCAGAACGCACCCTAACACTAACCTTCATCCCTAAACATTACCATAAACCTACCCCTAAATCTAATTCTCAGACTTCTTGCTTTCTCAGAGTTTAGAAAGCCTACAATTCTCCCATGTCATGAGTAAAAGGAGGCTCTGCCACTGTGTCCTGCAAGAAACCCAGGGGCCCATAGCTAGTGCATGATAGAGCAGGTTCCCAGTGGCAATCCTAGTCCCTAACCCCCCCCTCCTGGTGAAGACAGGGCCCGTGCGCTAAGCAAAAACACTATCCCTAACAGATAACCCTAACTCCAAACATAAAACCTAACCCTGATCCTGTTGCTCACCTTAAAACATAAACCTAACCATAACACTAATTTATCCCCTTATGTTAAAGTTAATGCATAGCACCCAAAGAAGAAGCCCTATCCCATAATTCTAAACCTAACCCCTAGCCATAACCATAACACCTCATCCATATTCTAAAGGGCCAACCCTAAACTTCAACCTACCATCAACCCTAACCCTAACCCTAACCCTTAACCCTAAGCCCTCACCCTAACACTAATCTTCATCCCTAAACCGTGCCGTAATCCTAACCCGAAATCTAATTCTCAGACTTCTTGCTTTCTCAGAGTTTTGAAAGCCTACAATCCTACTAAGCCATGCATGAAAGCCCGCTCTGCGACAGTGTCCTGCAGGAAACCAGAGGCCTATACACTGCATACGATAGAGTAGGTTACCAGCGACCATCACAGACCCTTATCTTTGCCTCCTAGTGCATACAGGGCCCGTGCCCAAGGCATAAACCCTACCCCTCACCCATAAGACTAACCCAGAACATAACACCTAACCCTGATCATACTGCTCACCTTAAGAGGTAAAGCTCACCATAACCCTAACTTTAACACCTTATCTTAACGTTAATGCATGACACCCTGAGAAAAAGCACTATACTGTAATTCTAACGCTAACTCCTAGCCATAACCATAACACCTGATCCCGAATTCTGAAACGCCAACCCTAACCTTAACCCTACCAACAACACTAACACTAACCCTAACACCTTACCCTAACCCTACGCATAAAAATAACCATAACCGTTGATCCTTAGTCATAACCCCTAAACTTAACCCTAACACTTAACCCTAATCCCAAGCCTAACCATTAAACATAACCCTAACACTTAACCTTAAACCTAACCTTTACCTTAATGCCTAGAGATCTAACCCTAACACTGACTTACAGTTAACACTAACCCTAACCCCCTAATGTTAACCTTAAACCTGAACCATAAACCTAACCCTTAACCCTAATCCTATCCCTAACCCCCTAACCCTATCCCTAACTGTTAACCCTCACCCTAACCCTTAACCCTGACCCTAACCCTAAACCTGAACCCTTACCCTAAGCCTAACCCTTAACCCTAACCCTATCCCTTAACCCTAACGCCTAACCCTAACGCTAACTCCAAACCTAAACCTTACCCTGGCCCCCTAAACCAGAGTTAACACCTAACCCGTAACACTAACTCTCACCCTAACCACTAATCCCTAGCACCTAACCCTGACTCCAAGCCTAACCCCTAACTCGAAACCCCTAACCCCAACCCTAACCCTAATTCTCACACTACTTCCATTCCCGAGTGGAGCAAGCCTACAATACAGCCATGCCATGTGTGAGATGAGGCTCCGCCTGAGTCCTGCATGTAGGTCTTGTCCCAGGGCCCAGGGAATGATGTTGTGCTTTCGTGATGACTCCGACCGCACCCCTCTCACCGTAGATTAACCAGGTCCTGTGCCCTTAAACTGACCGATAAATCTAAGCCCTACCACCAACCCTAACCCCTGACCCTGAACCTAAGCCCCGAGCCTAAAGCCCAACACTAACACTAAACCCTTACCCTAAACCTAATCCTTAACCCTAATGCTAACCCCTAAACGTAACCCTAACCGTGACCAGTAAACCTAACCCTAACCTCTAACACAAACCCTAACACATAACTCGAACCCTAAAGCTAACCCTAACCCTTAACCCTAAACCTAAACCCTAACCCTAACACTTAACCTTAATCTTAACCGTTAACTCTCACGCTAACCTTTAATGCTAACCCTAATCCTAATCTTCAACCGTAAACCTAACACTTAACCCTAACCCTGTACCTAACCCTAACCCTTTACCAAACCCTAACCCCTCATCTTAACCCTAACCGTAAACCTCAACCCTAAACCGAACTGTAACCGTTAAACCTAAGAGTAACCTTTAACCCTAACCCTAATCCCTAACGCTAAGCCCTCACCCTAACACTAAACTTCATCCTTAACCCTAACCATAATCCTAACCCTAAATCTAATTCTCAGACTTCTTGCTTTCTTAGAGTTTAGAAAGCCTGCAATCTTCCCATGCCATGCGTGAAAGGAGGCTCTACCACTATGTCCTGCATGAAACCCACGGGCCCATACCCAGAGTATGATACAGTGGGATCCTGGTGACAATCCCAGTCCCCTAACCTCCCCCCACCCCCGCCTAAGGCAGACAGGGCCCGTGCGCTAAGCATAAACAATACCTGTAACAGATATCCCTCACCGTGAACATAACACCTAACCCTGTTCCTATTTCTCCCCTTAACACGTAAACCTCACCGTGAGCCTAACTTTAACCTCTTATCCTAACGTTAGTGCATAACCCATTCCCTGAGAACAACCCCTATCCCATAATTCTAACCCTATCTCCTAGTCGTCACTGTAACACCTAATCCCTAACCCTAATTCTAAACCGCTAACTCTAACCGTAACCCTGCCTACAACCCTAACACTGACAGTAACCCTTACTTCTAACCCCAACGCTATGCCTAACAAAAACCCTTAACCCTTCACCCTAACCCCTAAGCCTTACCCTAACCCTTAACGCTAATCCTAATCCTATCCATTAAACCTAACCCTAGCTCTTAAAGCTAACCCTAAACCTTACCCTCACGACTAGACCTAACCCTGACACTAACCTAACACCTAACCCTAACCATAACCCCTACAGCTAACCTTAACCCTGAACCCTAAACCTAACCCTAACACTGAACCCTAACTATATCCCCAACCTCTAAGCCTAATCCTAACCGTTAACCCTCACCCTAACACTTAAACTGGACCATAACACTAAACATTAACCCTAACACTAAACTTTAACCCTAAACCTGAGCCCAACCCTTAACGCTAATCCTATCCTTTTACCCTAAACCTAACTCCTAAACCTAACCCTAACACTAACCCCAATCCTAATTCTAACCATACCCCTTCATAAAACACTAATTCCTAACCCTAACACTTACCAAAAACCCTAATCGCTAATCCCTAACACTAACGCTTAACCTTTACCGTAACCGTTAACCCTCACCCTAACCCTTAACGCTGACCCTAACCTTAACCTTTCCTCTAAGCCTGACCCTTAACCCTAACAGTAAGGAAAACCCTCACGCCAACCTTATCCCTTATCCCTAACCCTAACACTACAGCTAAAAATAACACTAACCTTTGATCCTTAAACCTAACCCCTAACACTTACTTTAACCCCAAACCCTAACCCTAATCCTAAGCATTAAACCTAACCCTATCTCTTAACCCTTACTCTAACGCCTAGATCTAACCCTAAAATCTAACCTACCACCTAATCCTAACCTTAAGCCCTAATGCTAACTCTAACCCTGAACCCTAAACCTACCTGTAAACCCTTAACACTAACCCTATCCATAAACCTTAACCCTGACCCTAACCATTACCCGCACCCAAGCATTTAACCCTGACCCTAACCCTAATCCTTAACGATAAACTTAACACTAAACCCCAACCCTAAGCCCAACACTTAACCCTAAACCTGACCCTTGACCGCTAACCCTAAACCTAAGCCTAACCCCAACCTGAACCCTTAATCTTGACCCTTACCCTTAACCCTCACACTAACCCTACTCCTAATCTTTAACCATGAAGCTAACACTGAAGCCTACCCCTGTGCCAAACGCTAAACCCAAACCTTAACCCGAACCCTGAGACTTAACCGTAAACCTAACTGTAACTGTTAAACCTAACACTAACCTTTAACCCCAACCCCTAACCCAAGACCCCACCCTGACACTAATCTTCATCCCTAAACATTACCAGAATCCTACCCCTAAATCTAATTCTCAGAGTTCTTGCTTTCTCAGAGTTTAGAAAGCCTACAATCCTCCCATGCCATGAGTAAAAGGGGGCTCTGCCACTGTGTCCTGCATGAAACCCAGGAGCCCATACCCAGCATACGATAGAGTGTGTTCCCGGGGACAATCCCATCCCCCTAACCCCCGCCCCCCGCCCAGTGCAGACAGGGCCCGTACGCTAAGTATAAACACTACCCCTAACAGATAACCCTCACCCTGAACATAACACCTAACCCTGATCCTATTGCTCACCTTAAAACATAAACCTCCCCGTAACCCTAACTTAGCCCCTTAACTTAACGTGAATGCATAACACCTTGAGAAGAAGCCCTATCCCGTAATTCTAATCCTAAACCATAGTCATAACCGTAACACCTCATCCCTAATTCTAAAACGTCAAACCTAACCTTCACCCTACCAGCAACCCTAACCCTAACCCTAACCCCTAACCCTAAGCCCTCACCCTAACCACTAATCTTCATCCCTAAACCGTGCCGTAATCCTAACCCGAAATCTAATTCTCAGACTTCTTGCTTTCTCAGAGTTTTGAAAGCCTACAATCCTACTAAGCCATGCATGAAAGCCGGCTCTGCCACAGTGTCCTGCATGAAACCCAGAGGCCCATACACTGCGTGTTATAGAGTGGGTTCCCAGCGACCATCACAGACCCCTAACTTGGCCTCCTAGTGCATACAGGGCCCGTGCCCTAAGGATAAACCCTACCCCTCACCCATAACCCTAACCCAGAACATAACACCTAACCCTGATCCTACTGCTCACCTTAACAGGTAAAGCTCACCGTAACCCTAACTTTAACCCCTTATCTTAACGTTAATGCATGACACCCTGAGAACAAGACCTATACCGTAAATCTAACGCTAACTCCTAGCCATAACCATAACACCTAATCCCTAATTCTGAAACGCCAACCCTAACCTTAACCCTACCAACAACACTAACACTAACCCTAACCCCTTACGCTAACCCTACGCCTAAAAATAACCCTAACCTTTGATCCTGAGTCATTACCCATAATCTTAACCCTAACCCTCAACCCTAATCCCAATCCTTAACCATTAAACTTAACCCTAACTCTTAACCCTAACCCTGACCTTTACCCTAATGCCTAGAGATCTAACCGCAACACTGACCTACAGTTACACTAACCCTACCCTCTAATGCTAACCTTAAACCTGAACCATAAACCTAACCCTTAACCCTAACCCTATCCCTAACCCCCTTACCCTAACTCTAACTGTTAACCCTCACCCTAACCCTCAACCTTGACCCTAACCTTAAACCTTAATCCTAACCATGCGTTTCATGAGCCTCTGCCTTTGTCCTGCGTGACAGTTGAAGCCCAACACCCAGGGTACGATGAAGTGGGGACGCAGCCTTGCTCCACACCCACAGTGCCCCGTACATTAGACGGGGCCCGTGCCCTAACACACACCGTTAAACGTAAGCCCTAACCCTATCACTAAACCAAACCCTTCGTAAGCCCTGAATCTAACTCCTAACAGTAACCCTAATCCCTGACCCTTACTTTTGCTTCTCACCCTAAACCTAAACCCAACCACTAAACATAATCCTATTCTCTAACCCTAACAGTAATCCTAACCCTAATTCTAACCTAAAACCCTAACCCCTAAATCTAATCCTAGTCCCTAACACCTAACCTTACCCTAAACCGAATTCCAATTCTCAGAGTTCTTCAATTCAAAAACTTAAAAAAGCCTACAATCCACCAATGCCGTGTCTGAGATGAGCGTCCGCCCCTATGTCCTGCATGACAGGCAGGCGCCAATGCCCAGGGTACTATGGAGTGGAGTCCTGGGGTCTGTAGGCTTGCTAAACTCCAGTTTGGAAGAATTGCTATAGTCATATATAGGGATGCTTACATTTACTTATAGAAAGCAACTATTGATGTGTGATTTGTAGGCTTGCCTTACTCTAGTTTGGATGAAGAAGCTGAATCATATATAGGAATATTAGCTTTGAGTTAGAGGAAGCATCTATGGGGGGTGCTTTTTTGGCTTGTTAAACTCTGGTTTGGAAGAAGTTCGAGAGTCTTATATAGGAACGATATCATTCATTCAGAGAAAGCAATTATAGGGAGTTGGTTTGTAGGCTTGCTAAGCTCTAGTTTGGAGGAAGGCGAGAGTCATATATAGAACGCTTACGTTCACATAAAGCGTCTACGGGGGGACGGATTCTAGGCTTCCTAAACTCTAGCTTGGAAAAAGAGGACAGTTATGTATAGGAACTCTCGGCGGGGGATTTGTAGCATTGCTAAAATCTTAGATTGGAAAAGTTGCGAGAGTCATACATAGGAATGTTAACATTCACTCAATGAAAGCAACTATAAGGGGTGCTTTCCAGGCTGGCTACACTCTAATTTGGAAAAAGTGCGACAGTCATATATAGGAAGGCTTATATTCACTCAGACAAAGCAATTATGTGTAGGTGTATAGTAGGCATGCTAACTCTAGTTTGGAAAATTTCGAGAGCCATGTATAGGAAAGCATACAGTAACTTAGAGAAAGCAAAGAACAGGGGTGGAGTGTAGGCTTTCTAAACTCTAGTTTGGAGGAAGTGCCATAGTCATATATAGGAACGCTTAAATTCGTTCAGAGAAAACAGCTGTCGGGGATTGGTTTGTAGACTTATTCAACTCTAGTTTGGAAGAAGTGCGAGAGACATATATAGGAATGTTTACATTGACTCAAAGAAAGCAACTATGGGGGAGTGTTATTTTGGCATGCCAGATGTTAGTTAAGAAGAGGTACAAGACTCATATATAGGAACGCTTACATTCACACAGCGAGAGCAACTACGGAGTAGTGTCAGGTAGACATGTTAAAGTCTAGCTTGGGAGAAGTTCCAAAGTCCTATATAGGAAAGGTAACAGCCACTTTGAAAAAGCAAGTCTTGGCGGGTGGTTTGTAGGCCTGCAAAACCCTGTTTTGGTTGAAGTGTGAGAGTCATATATGAGAACGCTTACATTCACTCAGAGAAAGCAACGATGGGGTTGTTTGTAGGCTTACTAAACTGCAGTTTGGAAGAAGCACGAGAATCACATATAGGAGCACATACATTTTTTTTTTTTTATTTATTTATTTTTTTTTAATTTAATTTTACAGAATCAAAGAGTCTAACAGTATATCTTGTTAGATACAGTATGTCCTCATAATGTATACATTATTTCTTGTACAATGATATGAAATGATATGGGAAATATTCATGATAAATTATTAAGTGAACAGTGCAAGTTAAAAACAATAGTTTCATATTTTTTTCCCCACCCCCCCTTTCCCGAGTCAGCACCTTCAAGTGTTACCACTCCCCAAACGGTGTGCAATGCACTCATTGTGTAGGCATACCCCCATCCCCTCCCCCACCCCCCACCTCAGTCTGATGTCCAATTGATGTCATTCCCAGATTTGTGTTTAGGTGATGATCAGGGAAACCAATTTTCTGGTGAGTACATGTGATGCTTGTTTTTCCATTCTTGGGATACTTCACTTAATATAATGGGTTCCAACTCTCTCCAGGAGAACCATAGAGATGTCGTATCTTCATCATTCCTTATAGCTGAGTAATATTCCATGGTATACATATACCACAGTTTACTAATCCAATCATGTATTGATGGGCATTTGGGTTGTTTCCACATCTTTGCTATTGTGAATTGTGCTGCTATAAACATTTGGGTACACGTGCCTTTGTTACAGAATGACCTTTTTTCCTTTGGGTATATGCCCAGTAATGGGATTGCTGGGTCAAATGGCAGATCTACTTGAATCTGTTTAAGATACCTCCATAATGCTTTCCACAGGGGTTGCACTAGTTTGCAGTCCCACCAGCAGTGTATTAGTGTTCCTGTCTCTCCACACCCACGCCAACATGTGTTGTTTTGGGTTTTTTTGATAAAGGCCATTCTCACTGGGGTTAAGTGATATCTCATTGTGGTTTTGATTTGCATTTCCCTGATGATTAGAGATGTTGAACACTTTTTCATATGTTTGTTAGCCATTTTTATATCTTCTTTTGAAAAATTTCTATTCATGTCCTTTGCCCACTTTTTGATAGGGTTGCTTGATTTTTTCTTGCTGATTTTCCTGAGTTCTAAATAGATTCTTGTTATCAGTCCTTTATCTGATGTGTAGTATGCAAAAATTTTTTCCCATTCTGTAGGTGATCTGTTTATTCTCTGGACTGTTTCTTTGGCTGTGCAGAAGCTTTTTAGTTTAATCATGTCCCATTCATTTATTTTTGTTGCTGCTGTGATTGCCTTGGGGGTCTTCTTCATAAATTATTTGCCTAGGCCAATGTCTGTAAGAGTCTTTCCTACATTTTCTTCTAGAATTCTGATTGTATCATGCCTAAGGTTTAAGTCTGTTATCCACCGTGATTTGATTTTTGTGAGAGGTGAAAGCTGTGGGTCCTGTTTCAGTCTTTTACAAGTGGCTAACCAATTCTCCCAGCACCATTTGTTGAATAGGGATTCTTGTCCCCAGAGTATATTCTTTCCCGCTTTGTCAAAAATTAGGTGACTATATGAGGATGGTTCTATATTTGGATTTTCTGTTGTGTTCCACTGGTCTGTGTCCCTGCACTTGTGCCAATACCAGGCGGTTTTAAGAACCACGGCCTTGTAGTATAGTTTGAGGTCTGGCAAATTAATACCTCCCATTTTGTTTTTGTTGCTTAAAATTGCTTTTGCTATACGGGGTCTTCTTTGATTCCATACAAAGTGTATAATTATTTTCTCTATGTCTGTAAAGAATGATGTTGGTAATTTAATAGGGATTGCATTGAATCTGTAGATCACTTTGGGTAGTATAGACATTTTAACAATGTTGATTCTTCCGATCCACGAGCAGAGCACATACATTTTGACGCACTGAAAGTAACTATGGGGTGGTGTTTTATAGGCATGCTAAACTCTAGTTTGGACGAAGTTTGAGAATCACATATAAGAAAGCTTAGAGTCACTTAGAGAAAGCAAATCTCTGGGTGTGGAATGTAGGCCTGCTAAACTCTATTTTGGTTTAAGAGTGAGAGTCATATATGGGAAGGCTTACATTCCCTCAGAGAAAGCAACGACGGTGTGGTGGTTTGTAGGCATACTAAACTTTAGTTTGGAAGAAGTAGGAGAATGATATATGGGAACGCTTACATTCGCGTAGAGAAAGCAATTATGGGGTGGCGTTTTTGTAGCCATGCTAATCTCTAGTTTGGAAGAAGTTAAGGAGTAATATATAGGAAAGGGTACAGTCATAGAAACCAACTCTCGGGGGATGTTTTGTACACCTGCAAAACTCCAGTTTGGAAGTGGGAGAGAGTCATATTGGGGACCGCGTGCATTCACTCAGAGAAATCAACGATGGGATTGTGATTTGTAGGCATAGTCAACTCTAGTTTGGAAGAAGTACGAGAATCGTATATAGGAACGCTTACCTTCACGCAGAGAAAGCAACTATGGAGTGATGTTTGTATGCCTACTAAAATATAGTTTGGAGGAAGTTCGAGAGCCATATCTGGGAAGCTTACAGTCACTTAGAGAAAGCAACCCTCGGGGGTGTTTCGTAGGCCTGCTAAACTCTATTTTCAATGAAGTGTTAGAATAATATATGGGAACTCAGTGAAAGCAACGTTGTGGTTGTGGTTCCTAGAAGAAGCAAGAGAATCACATGTAGAACCGCTCACATTCCGGCACCGAATGCAACTATGGGGTGGTGTTTTGTAGGCTTGCAAAACTCTAGTTTGGACGAAGTTTGAGAGTCATATATAGGAAAATTTACAGTCACGTAGAGAAAGCAACTCTCTGGGTGTGGAATGTAGAGTTATTTTGGTTGAAATAGAGTTATTTTGGTTGAAGTGTGAGAGTCATATATGGGAACGCTTACATTCACTCAGAGAAAACAACGTTTGGGTGGTGGTTTGTAGGGCATACTAAACTGTAGTTTGGAAGAAGTACGAGAGTCCTATATAGGAACACTTACATTCACACAGAGAAAGCACTTATGGCGTCAGGTTTTGTAGGCATGCTAAACTGTAGTTTGGAAGAAGTTGGAGAACCTTATACAGGAAAGATTACCGTCACCTAGGGAAAGCAACTCTCGGGAGATTTTTTTGTACACATGCTAAACTCTAATTTGGATGAAGTGTGAGAGTCAAACATGGGACCGCTTACATTCCCTCAGAGAAACAACACTGGGGTGGTTTTTGTAGGCATACTAAATAGTTTGGAAGAAGTACGAGAATGATATTTGGGAAGGCTTACATTCACACAGAGAAAGCAACTACGTGGTGGTGTTTTGTAAGCATGCTATAGTTTGGAAGAAGTTCCAAACCTGAACAGTCATTTAGAGAAAGCAACTCTTGGTGGGTGATTTTTAGGTCTGCTAAATTGTATTTTGAAAGAAGTACCAGAGTCATATATACTAATGCTTACATTCATGCAAAGAAAAAACCATGGGGTGATGTTTTGTGGGCATGTTAACCTGTAGTTTGGAAGAAGTTGGAGAGTCTTATTTAGGAAAGCTTACAGTCACCTAGAGAAAGTAACTCTCGGGAGAGCCTTTCTTGGCCTGCTAAACTCTACTTTGCATCAATTGTGAGAGTCAAACATGGGAATGCTTTCATTCATTCAGAGAACGCAACGTTTGGGTGGTGGTTTGTAGGCATTCTAAACTGTATTTTGGAGGAAGTACGAGAGTCATGTATATGAACGCTTACATTCATGCAGAGAAAGCAACTGTGGGGTGGTTTCTAGGCATGCTAAACTCTAGTTTGGACGAAATTTGACAATCACATATAAGAAAGCTTAGAGTCGCTTAAAGCAAATCTCTGGGTGTGGAATGTAGGTGTGCCAAACTCTATTTTGGTTTCAGAGTGAGAGTCATATATGGGAAGGCTTACATTCACTCAGAGAAAGCAACGATGGTGTGGTGGTTTGTAGGCATACTGAACTCTAGTTTGGAAGAAGTAGGAGAATGATATATGGGAACGCTTACATTCATGCAGAGAAAGCAATTATGGGGTGGCTTTTTTGTAGCCATGCTAATCTCTATTTTGCAAGAAGTTAAAGAGTAATATATACGAAAGCGTACCGTCATTTAGAGAAACCAACTTTCAGGGGATGGATTGTAGGCCTGCAAAACTCTACTTTGGAAGAAGGGGGAGAGTCATATGGGGGACTGGGTACATTCACTCGGAGAAATCAACGATGGGGTTGTGGTTTGTAGGCATACTAAACTCTAGTTTGGAAGAAGGACGAGAATCATATATAGGAACGCTTACATTCATGCAGAGAAAGCAACTATGGAGTGATGTTTGTATGCCTACTAGACGATAGTTTGGAGGATGTTCGAGAGTCATATCTGGAAAGCTTACAGTCATTTAGAGAAAGCAACTCTCTGGGGATGGTTCGTAGGCCTGCTAAACTCTATTTTCAATGAAGTGTTCGAATCATATACAGGAACGCTTACATTCACTCAGAGAAAGCAACGTTGGGGTGGCCGTTTTTGAGCATACTAAACTCTACTTTGGAAGAGGTACGAGAGACATAAATACGAACGCTTACATTAACACAGAGAAAGCAAATACGGGGTGCTGTAATGCAGGCATGCTAAACTATAGATTGGAAGATGTTCGAAAGCTGACAGTCACTTAGAGAAAGCAACTCTTGGCGGGTGATTTTTAGGTCTGCTAAATTGTATTTTGAAAGACGTACCAGAGTCATATACAAACGCTTACATTCATGCAGAGAAAGAAACTATGGGGTGATGTGTTGTTGGCATGCTAAACTGCAGTTTGGAAGGAGTTCGAGAGTGTTATATAGGATAGCTTACAGTCACCTAGAGAAAACAACACTCGGGACAGCTTTACAAGCATCTAAACACTAATTAGCAGCAATTGTGAGAGTCAAACATGGGAACGCTTACATTCACGGAGAGAACACAACGTTTGGGTGGTGGTTTGTAGGCATAATAACTGTAGTTCGGAAGAAGTAGGAGAGTCATATATATGAACGGTTACATTCACGCAGAGAAAGAAACTGTTGGGTGGTGTATGTACGCATGTTAATCTATACTTTGGAGGAAGTTCGAGAGTCATATCTGGGGAAAATTGCAGTCACTTAGAGAAAGCAACAATCGGGGGCCGTTTTGTAGATCTGCTAAATTCTATTTTGGAAGAAGAGTGAAATTCATATGTGGGAACGCTTATGTTCACTCAGAGAAATCAACGATGGGGCAGTGTTTCGTTGGGATGCTAAAGTGTAGTTTGGAAGAAGTTCGCGAGTCTTATATAAGAAAGCTTACAGTCACCTAGAGAAAGTAACTCTCGGCAGATTGTTTCTAAGCGTGCTAAACTCTAATTTGCATCAATTGTGAGAGTCAAACATGGGAACGCTTACATTCACTCAGAGAACGCAACGTTTGGGTGGTGGTTTGTAAGCATTCTAAACTGTATTTTGGAGGAAGTAGGAGAGTCATATATACGAATGCTTACATTCACGCAGAGAAAGAAACTGTTGGGTGGTGTATGTACGCATGTTAATCTATACTTTGGAGGAAGTTTGAGAGTCATATCTGGGGAAAATTACAGTCACATAGCTAAATCAACCATCGGGGACTGGTTTGTAGGTCTGCTAAATTCTATTTTGGAAAAAGTGATTCATATAAGGAAATGCTTATGTTCACTCAGAGAAAGCAACGATGCGGTGGTGTATTGTTGGCATGCTAAACTTTAGTTTGGAAGAAGTTCGAGAGTTTTACATAGGAAAGCTTACATTCACCTAGAGAAAGCAACTCTCAGGATGTGGTTTATAGGCCTGGTGAACTCTAATTTGGATCAAGTGTGAGAGTCATACATACGAGTTCCAAAATAAAGTTTAGTATGCCTACAAACCACCAGCCTAACATTGCTTTCTCTGAGTGGATATAGGCCTTCCCTTATATGAATCTCGGACTGCTTTCAAAATGCAATTTGCCGGACCTACAAAACACCGCCCGAGAGTTGCTTTCTCTCACTATAAGCTTTCCTATATATGACTTTGGGACATAGTTTAGCATGCCAACAAAAGGCCACCCCATAGTTTGCGTGAATGTAAGCGTTCCTATGCATCACGCTCGTACTTCTTCCAAAGTATAGTACACCTACCAACCACCTCCCCAACGTTGCTTTTTCTGAGTGAATGTAAGCATTCTTTTATTCTCGTACTTCCTCCAAACTCCAGTTTAGTGTGACTAAAAATCACCACCGCAACCTTGCTTTCTCTGAGTGAATGTTAGCGTTCCCATTTATGATTCACACTTCATCCAAAATAGAATTTAGCAGAACTACAAACCGGCCCCCAAGGGTTGCTTTCTCTGTGAGACTGTAAGCTTTCCTATTACTCTTAACTTCTTCGCAACTAGAGATTTGCATGCCTACAAAACACCACCCCATAGTTGCCCTCTCTGCGTGAATGTAAGCACTCATATATATGACTCTGCTACTTCTTCCAAAATACAGTTTAGTATGCTTACAAACAACCAACCAAACGTTGCGTTCTCTGAGAGAATGTTAGCGTTC
The DNA here is from genome assembly GCF_041146395.1 of Eulemur rufifrons. Taxonomy (NCBI): domain Eukaryota; kingdom Metazoa; phylum Chordata; class Mammalia; order Primates; family Lemuridae; genus Eulemur; species Eulemur rufifrons. The sequence continues at coordinate 486,561 of NW_027182880.1, forward strand.
CCAAGTATGACTGTTCCAAATGATGCAAAGTAGAGTTTAGCAGGCTTACAAACTATCTCTCGAAAGTTGCTTCCTCTGGGGGACTGTAAGCTTTCCTATAAAAGACTGTCGAACTTCTTCGAAACTACATTTCAGCACGCCAACAAAACATCACCACATAGTTTCTTTCTCAGCATAAATATAAGCGATTTTATATATGACTCTTGTACTTCTATCAAAATACAATTTAGCAGACCTCAAAATCAACCGCCAAGAGTTGCTTTCTCTAAGTCACTGTCAGCTTTCGAACTTCTTCCAAATTATATTTTATCATGCCTACAAAACACCACCCCATAGTTGCTTTCTCTGCGTCCATGTAAGCGTTCATATATATGACTCTCGTACTTCTTCCAAACTGGAGTTAGTATACCTACAAACCGGCACCCCAATTTACCTTTCTCTGAGTGAATGAAGCGTATCCATGTATGCCTCTTTCACTTCATCCAAATTAGAGTTTAGCGGCCCACAAACCACCTCCTGTGAGTTGCTTTCTCTAGGTGACTGTAAACTTTCCTATATAAGACTCTCGAACTTCTTCCAAACTACAGTTTAGCATGCCAACAATACAGCGCCCCATCGTTGATTTCTCTGAGTGAACATAAGCGTTCCCATATATGACTCTCACTCTTCTTCCAAAATAGAATTTAGCAGACCTACACAACACCCGATGGTTCCAATTCTCTAGGTGACTTTAATTTTTCCCACATATGACTCTCGAACTTTCTCCAAACTAGATTATGATGATTACATATGCCACCCCACAGTTGCTTTCTCTGCGTGAATGTAACCGTTCATATATGACTCTCCTACTTCTTTTGAACTACAGCATTTATTCCTACAAACCATCACGACAACGTTCTTTCTGTGAGTGAATGCAAGCGTTCTCACACTTCATCCAAATTACAGTTTAGCAGACCTACCAACAAACTACAGAGATTTGTTTTTCTCTGTGTCACTGTAATCTTTCCTATGTAAGGCTCTCGAACTTCTTCCAAACCACAGTTTAGCATGCCAACAAAATACGATCACAGAGTTGCTTTCTCTGCGCGAATGTAAGCATTCGTATATATGACTCTCCTACTTCCTCCAAAATACAGTTTAGAATGCTTACAAACCACCACCCAAACGTTGCGTTCTCTGAGTCAATGTAAGCGTTCCCATGTTTGACTCTCACAATTGATGCAATCTAGAATTTAGCATGCTTAGAAACAATCTCCCGAGAGTTGCTTTCTCTGGGTGACTGTAAACTTTCCTATGTAAGACTCGCGAACTTCTTCCAAACTACGGTTTAGCATGCCAACAAAACACCGCCCCATAGTTGATTTCTCTTCGTGATCATAAGCGTTCCCATATATGACTCTCATTCTTCTTTCAAAATAGAATTTAGCAGATCTACAAAATGGCCCCCGATGGTTGCTTTCTCTAAGTGACTGTAATTTTCCCCAGATATGACCCTCGAAATTCCTCCAAACTACAGATTAGCATGCATACATACGCCACCCAACAGTTGCTTTCTCTGCGTGAATGTAACCGTTCATATATGACTCTCCTACTTCTTCCGAACTACAGTTATTATGCCTACAAACCACCACCCAAACGTTGTGTTCTCTGAGTGAATGTAAGCGTTCCCATGTTTGACTCTCACAATCGCTGCTTGTTAGAGTTTAGCAGGCTTGCAAAGCTCTCCTGAGTGTTGCTTTCTCTAGGTGACTGTAAGCTATCCTACATAACACTCTCGAACTTCTTCCAAACTGCAGTTTAACATCCCCACAACACATCACCCCATAGTTTCTTTCTACGCATGAATGTAAGCGTTTGTATATAAGACTCTGACACGTCTTTCAAAATACAATTTAGCAGACTTAAAAAATCACCCGCCAAGAGTTGCTTTCTCTAAGTGACTGTCAGCTTTCGAACTTCTTCCATTCTATAGTTTAGCATGCCTGCACTACAGCACCCCGTATTTGCTTTCTCTGTGTTAATGTAAGCGTTCGTATTTATGTCTCTTGTACCTCTCCCAAAGTAGAGTTTAGTATGCTCACAAACGGCCACCCCAACGTTGCTTTCTCTGAGTGAATGTAAGCGTTCCTGTATATGATTTTAACACTTCTTTGAAAATAGAGTTTAGCAGGCCTACGAACCACCCCCAGAGAGTTTCTTTCTCTAAATGACTGTAAGCTTTCCAGATATGACTCTCGAACATCCTCCAAACTATAGTTTAGTAGGCATACACACATCACTCCATAGCTGGTTTGTCTGCGTGAATGTAACCGTTCATATATATGACTTTCCTACTTCTTCCGAACTACAATTAAGGCCACAAACTGCAACCCAAACCTTGCGTTCTGAGTGGATGTAAACCTTCCCATACTTGACTTTAAGAGTTGGTGCAAATTATCAGGCTTTGAAATCATCTCCCAAGAGTTGCTCTCTCTAGGTGACTGTAAGCTTTGCTATATAAGATTCTAAACTTCCTCCAAACTATAGTTTAGTAGGCATACAAACCTCACTCCATAGTTGCTTTCTCTGCATGAATGTAAGCGTTCCTATATATGATTCTCGTACTTTCTCCAAACTAGAGTTTAGTATGCCTACAAAACACAACCCCATCCTCGATTTCTCTGAGTCAATGTACGTGGTCCCCAATATGACTCTCCCACTTCTTCCAAAGTAGAGTTTTGCAGGCCTACCCTTCATCCTCCGAAAGTTGGTTTCTATAAATGAGTGTACGCTTTCCTATATAAATTCTTCCAAACTAGAGATTAGCATGGGTACAAAAAAGCCACCCCGTAATTGCTTTCTCTGCATGAATGTAAGCGTTCCCATATATCATTTTCCTACTTCTTCCAAACTAGAGTTTAGTATGCCTACAAACCACCACACCATCGTTGCTTTCCCTGAGTGAATGTATCCCTTTCCATATATGACTCTCAATCTAAACCAAAATAGAGTTTAGCACGCCTACATTCCACACCCAGAGATTTGCTTTCTCTAAGTGACTCTAACCTTTCTTATATGTGATTCTCAAACTTCGTCCAAACTAGAGTTTAGCACGCCTAGAAAACACCACCCCACAGTTCCTTTCTCTGCATGAATGTAAGCGTTTGAATATATGACTCTGGTACTTCTTTCAAAATACAATTTAGCAGACCTAAAAATCCACCGCCAAGAGTTGCTTTCTCTAAGTGACTGTCTGCTTTCGAACTTCTTCCAAACTATATTTTAGCAGGCCTACAAAACACCACCCCATAGTTGCTTTCTCTGCGTCCATATAAGCGTTCATATATATGATTCTAGTACTTCTTCCAAACTGGAGTTAGTATACCTACAAACCGGCACCCCAATTTACCTTTCTCTGAGTGAATGAAGCGTATCCATGTATGCCTCTTTCACTTCATCCAAATTAGAGTTTAGCGGCTTACAAACCACCTCCTGTGAGTTGCTTTCTCTAGGTGACTGTAAACTTTCCTATATAAGACTCTCGAACTTCTTCCAAACTACAGTTTAGCATGCCAACAATACAGCGCCCCATCGTTGATTTCTCTGAGTCAACATAAGCGTTCCCATATATGACTCTCACTCTTTTTCCAAAATAGAATTTAGCAGACCTACACACCAGCCCCCGATTGTTCCTTTCTCTAAATGACTCTAATTTTCCCCAGATATGACTCTCGAACTTCCTCCAAACTACAGATTATGATGATTACATACGCCACTCCACAGTTGCTTTCTATGCGTGAATGTAACCGTTCATATATGACTCTCCTACTTCTTCGAACTACAGTTGTTATTCCTACAAACCACCACGACAAAGTTCTTTCTGTGAGTGAATGCAAGCGTTCTCACACATCATCCAAATTACAGTTTAGTAGACCTACCAACAAACTACAGAGAGTTGTTTTCTCTGTGTCACTGTAATCTTTCGTATATAAGGCTCTCGAACTTCTTCCAAACCACAGTTTAGCATGCCAACAAAATACGATCACAGAGTTGCTTTCTCTGCGTGAATGTAAGCATTCGTATATATGACTCTCCTACTTCCTCCAAAATACAGTTTAGAATGCTTACAAACCACCACCCAAACGTTGCGTTCTCTGAGTGAATGTAAGCGTTCCCATGTTTGACTCTCACAATTGATGCAAATTAGAGTTTAGCACGCTTAGAAACAATCTGCCGAGAGTTACTTTCTCTAGGTGACTGTAAGCTTTCTTATATAAGACTCGCGAACTTCTTCCAAACTACACTTTAGCATCCCAACGAAACACTGCCCCATCGTTGATTTCTCTGAGTGAACATAAGCGTTCCCACATATGAATTTCACTCTTCTTCCAAAATAGAATTTAGCAGATCTACAAAACGGCCCCCGATTGTTGCTTTCTCTAAGTGACTGCAATTTTCCCCAGATATGACTCTCGAACTTCCTCCAAAGTATAGATTAACATGCGTACATACACCACCCAACAGTTTCTTTCTCTGCGTGAATGTAACCGTTCATATATATGACTCTCCTACTTCTTCCGAACTACAGTTATTATGCCTACAAACCACCACCCAAACGTTGTGTTCTCTCCGTGAATGTAAGCGTTCCCATGTTTGACTCTCACAATTGCTGCTAATTAGTGTTTAGATGCTTGTAAAGCTGTCCCGAGTGTTGTTTTCTCTAGGTGACTGTAAGCTATCCTATATAACACTCTCGAACTCCTTCCAAACTGCAGTTTAGCATGCCAACAACACATCACCCCATAGTTTCTTTCTCTGCATGAATGTAAGCGTTTGTATATGACTCTGGTACGTCTTTCAAAATACAATTTAGCAGACCTAAAAATCACCCGCCAAGAGTTGCTTTCTCTAAGTGACTGTCAGCTTTCGAACATCTTCCAATCTATAGTTTAGCATGCCTGCATTACAGCACCCCGTATTTGCTTTCTCTGTGTTAATGTAAGCGTTCGTATTTATGTCTCTCGTACCTCTTCCAAAGTAGAGTTTAGTATGCTCAAAAACGGCCACCCCAACGTTGCTTTCTCTGAGTGAATGTAAGCGTTCCTGTATATGATTCGAACACTTCATTGAAAATAGAGTTTAGCAGGCCTACGAACCATCCCCAGAGAGTTGCTTTCTCTAAATGACTGTAAGCTTTCCAGATATGACTCTCGAACATCCTCCAAACTATCGTCTAGTAGGCATACAAACATCACTCCATAGTTGCTTTCTCTGCATGAATGTAAGCGTTCCTATATATGATTCTCGTCCTTCTTCCAAACTAGAGTTTAGTATGCCTACAAACCACAACCCCATCGTTGATTTCTCCGAGTGAATGTACCCAGTCCCCCATATGACTCTCCCCCTTCTTCCAAAGTAGAGTTTTGCAGGCCTACAATCCATCCCCTGAAAGTTGGTTTCTCTAAATGACGGTACGCTTTCGTATATATTACTCTTTAACTTCTTGCAAAATAGAGATTAGCATGGCTACAAAAAAGCCACCCCATAATTGCTTTCTCTGCATGAATGTAAGCGTTCCCATATATCATTCTCCTACTTCTTCCAAACTAGAGTTCAGTATGCCTACAAACCACCACACCATCGTTGCTTTCTCTGAGTGAATGTAAGCCTTCCCATATATGACTCTCACTCCGAAACCAAAATAGAGTTTAGCACGCCTACATTCCACACCCAGAGATTTGCTTTAAGCGACTCTAAGCTTTCTTATATGTGATTCTCAAACTTCGTCCAAACTAGAGTTTAGCATGCCTAGAGAACACCACCCCAGAGTTGCTTTCTCTGCATGAATGTAAGCGTTTGAATATATGACTCTGGTATTTCTTTCAAAATACAATTCAGCAGACCGAAAAATGAACCGCCGAGAGTTGCTTTCTCTAAGTGACTGTCTGCTTTCGAACTTCTTCCAAACTATATTTTAGCAGGCCTACAAAACACCACCCCATAGTTGCTTTCTCTGCGTCCATATAAGCGTTCATATATATGACTCTAGTACTTCTTCCAAACTGGAGTTAGTATACCTACAAACCGGCACCCCAATTTACCTTTCTCTGAGTGAATGAAGCGTATCCATGTATGCCTCTTTCACTTCATCCAAATTAGAGTTTAGCGGCTTACAAACCACCTCCTGTGAGTTGCTTTCTCTAGGTGACTGTAAACTTTCCTATATAAGACTCTCGAACTTCTTCCAAACTACAGTTTAGCATGCCAACAATACAGCGTCCCATCGTTGATTTCTCTGAGTGAACATAAGCGTTCCCATATATGACTCTCACTCTTCTTCCAAAATAGAATTTAGCAGACCTACACACCAGCCCCCGATTGTTCCTTTCTCTATGTGACTCTAATTTTCCCCAGATATGACTCTCGAACTTCCTCCAAACTACAGATTATGATGATTACATATGCCACCCCACAGTTGCTTTCTCTGCGTGAATGTAACCGTTCATATATGACTCTCCTACTTCTTCGAACTACAGTTGTTATTCCTACAAACCACCACGACAAAGTTCTTTCTGTGAGTGAATGCAAGCGTTCTCACACTTCATCCAAATCACAGTTTAGCAGACCTACCAAGAAACTACAGAGAGTTGTTTTCTCTGTGTCACTGTAATCTTTCCTATATAAGGCTCTCGAACTTCTTCCAAACCACAGTTTAGCATGCCAACAAAATACGACCACAGAGTTGCTTTCTCTGCGTGAATGTAAGCATTCGTATATATGACTCTCCTACTTCCTCCAAAATACAGTTTAGAATGCTTAAAAACCAGCCACCCAAACGTTGCGTTCTCTGAGTGAATGTAAGCGTTCCCATGTTTGACTCTCACAATTGCTGCTAATTAGTGTTTAGAGGCTTGTAAACCTGTCCCGAGTGTTGCTTTCTCTAGGTGACTGTAAGCTATCCTATATAACACTCTCGAACACCTTCCAAACTGCAGTTTAGCATGCCAACAACACATCACCCCATAGTTTCTTTCTCTGCGTGAATGTAAGCGTTTGTATATGACTCTGGTACGTCTTTCAAAATACAATTTAGCAGACCTAAAAATCACCCGCCAAGAGTTGCTTTCTCTAAGTGACTGTCAGCTTTCGAACTTCTTCTAATCTATAGTTTAGCATGCCTGCACTACAGCACCCCGTATTTGCTTTCTCTGTGTTAATGTAAGCGTTAGTATTTGTCTCTCGTACCTCTTCCAAAGTAGAGTTTAGTATGCTCAAAAACGGCCACCCCAACGTTGCTTTCTCTGAGTGAATGTAAGCGTTCCTGTATATGATTCGAACACTTCATTGAAAATAGAGTTTAGCAGGCCTACGAACCACCCCCAGAGAGTTGCTTTCTGTAAATGACTGTAAGCTTTCCAGATATGACTCTCGAACATCCTCCAAACTATCGTTTAGTAGGCATACAAACATCACTCCATAGTTGCTTTCTCTGCATGAATGTAAGCGTTCCTATATATGATTCTCGTCCTTCTTCCAAACTAGAGTTTAGTATGCCTACAAACCACAACCCCATCATTGATTTCTCTGAGTCAATGTACGTGGCCCCAATATGACTCTCCCCCTTCTTCCAAAGTAGAGTTTTGCAGGCCTACCGTCCATCCACCGAAAGTTGGTTTCTATAAATGAGTGTACGCTTTCCTATATAACTTCTTCTAAACTAGAGGTTAGCATGGGTACAAAGAAACCACCCCATAATTGCTTTCTCTGCATGAATGTAAGCGTTCCCATATATCATTCTCCTACATCTTCCAAACTAGAGTTCAGTATGCCTACAAACCACCACACCATCGTTGCTTTCTCTGAGCGAATGTAAGCCTTCCCATATATGACTATCACTCCGAAACCAAAATAGAGTTTAGCACGCCTACATTCCACACCCAGATATTTGCTTTAAGCGACTCTAAGCTTTCTTATATGTGATTCTCAAACTTCGTCCAAACTAGAGTTTAGCATGCCTAGGAAACACCACCCCAGAGTTGCTTTCTCTGCATGAATGTAAGCGTTTGTATATATGACTCTGGTACTTCTTTCAAAATACAATTTAGCACACCGAAAAATCAACCGCCGAGAGTGGCTTTCTCTAAGTGACTGTCTGTTTTCGAACTTCTTCCAAATTATATTTTAGCATGCCTACAAAACACCACCCCATAGTTGCTTTCTCTGCATCAATATAAGCGTTCATATATATGCCTTTCTCACTTCATCTAAATTAGAGTTTAGCAGGCCTACAAACAACACCCCGTGAGTTGCTTTCTCTAGGTGAGTGTAAACTTTCCTATATAAGAATCTCCAACTTCTTTCAAACTACACCATGCCAACAAAACACCACGCAGTGGTTGCTTTCTATGAGTGAACATAAGCGTTCCCATATAAGACTCACACTCTGTTTCCAAAATAGAATTTAGCAGATCTACAAACCAACCCAGGATGGTTCCTTTCCCTAAGTGACTGTAATTTTCCCCAGATATGACTCTCGCACTTCCTCCAAACTACAGATTAACATGCATACATCGTCACCCCACAGTTGCGTTCTCTGCGTGAATGTAACGGTTCATATATATGACTCTTCTACTTCTTCCCAACTACAGTTATTATGCCTTCAAACCATCACCATGTTTCTTTCTCTGAGTGAATGAATGCAAGTGTTCTCACATTTCATCCAAGTTAGAGTTTAGCAGGCCTACCAATAAACTTCCAAGAGTTGCTTTCTCTGTGTCACTGTAATCTTTCCTATATAAGACTCTCGAACTTCTTCCAAACCACAGTTTAGCATGCCAACAAAATACGACCCCAGAGTTGCTTTCTCTGCCTGAATGTAAGCGTTCATATACATGACTCTCGTACTTCCTCCAAAATACAGTTTAGAATGCCTACAAACCACCACCCAAACGTTGCGTTCTCTGAATGAATGAAAGCATTCCCATGTTTGACTCTCACAATTGATGCAAAGTAGAGTTTAGCAGGCCAAGAAAGGCTCTCCCGAGAGTTACTTTCTCTAGGTGACTGTAAGCTTTCCTAAATAAGACTCTCCAACTTCTTCCAAACTACAGGTTAACATGCCCACAAAACATCACCCCATGGTTTTTTCTTTGCATGAATGTAAGCATTAGTATATATGACTCTGGTACTTCTTTCAAAATACAATTTAGCAGACCTAAAAATCACCCACCAAGAGTTGCTTTCTCTAAGTGACTGTTCAGGTTTAGAACTTCTTCCAAACTATAGCATGCTTACAAAACACCACCCCGTAGTTGCTTTCTCTGTGTGAATGTAAGCCTTCCCAAATATCATTCTCGTACTTCTTCCAAACTATTTAGTATGCCTACAAAAACCACCCCAGTGTTGTTTCTCTGAAGGAATGTAAGCGGTCCCATGTTTGACTCTCACACTTCATCCAAATTAGAGTTTAGCATGTGTACAAAAAAATCTCCCGAGAGTTGCTTTCCTTAGGTGACGGTAATCTTTCCTGTATAAGGTTCTCCAACTTCTTCCAAACTACAGTTTAGCATGCCTACAAAACCTGACGCCATAAGTGCTTTCTCTGTGTGAATGTAAGTGTTCCTATATAGGACTCTCGTACTTCTTCCAAACTACAGTTTAGTATGCCCTACAAACCACCACCCAAACGTTGTTTTCTCTGAGTGAATGTAAGCGTTCCCATATATGACTCTCACACTTCAACCAAAATAACTATTTCAACCAAAATAACTCTACATTCCACACCCAGAGAGTTGCTTTCTCTACGTGACTGTAAATTTTCCTATATATGACTCTCAAACTTCGTCCAAACTAGAGTTTTGCACCCTACAAAACACCACCCCATAGTTGCATTCGGTGCCGGAATGTAAGCGGTTCTACATGTGATTCTCTTGCTTCTTCCAAATTACAGGTTATTATGCCTAGGAACCACAACCACAACGTTGCTTTCACTGAGTTCCCATATATTATTCTAACACTTCATTGAAAATAGAGTTTAGCAGGCCTACGAAACACCCCCGAGAGTTGCTTTCTCTAAGTGACTGTAAGCTTCCCAGATATGGCTCTCGAACTTCCTCCAAACTATATTTTAGTAGGCATACAAACATCACTCCATAGTTGCTTTCTCTGCGTGAAGGTAAGCTTTCCTATATACGATTCTCGTACTTCTTCCAAACTAGAGTTGACTATGCCTACAAATCACAATCCCATCGTTGATTTCTCTGAGTGAATGCACGCGGTCCCCAATATGACTCTCCCCCTTCTTCCAAACTGGAGTTTTGCAGGTGTACAAAACATCCCCCGAGAGTTGGTTTCTATGACTGTACCCTTTCCTATATATTACTCCTTAACTTCTTCCAAACTAGAGATTAGCATGGCTACAAAAACGCCACCCCATAATTGCTTTCTCTACGCGAATGTAAGCGTTCCCATATATCATTCTCCTACTTCTTCCAAACTAGAGTTTAGTATGCCTACAAACCACCACGCCGTCGTTGCTTTCTCTGAGGGAATGTAAGCCTTCCCATATATGACTCTCACTCTTAAACCAAAATAGAGTTTAGCAGGCCTACATTCCACACCCAGAGATTTGCTTTCTCTAAGTGACTCTAAGCTTTCTTATATGTGATTCTCAAACTTCATCCAAACTAGAGTTTAGCATGCCTATAAAACACCACCCCATAGTTACTTTCAGTGCGTCAAAATGTATGTGCTCCTATATGTGATTCTCGTGCTTCTTCTAAACTGCAGTTTAGTAAGCCTACAAACAACCCCATCGTTGCTTTCTCTGAGTGAATGTAAGCGTTCTCATATATGATTCTCACACTTCAACCAAAACAGGGTTTTGCAGGCCTACAAACCACCCGCCAAGACTTGCTTTTTCAAAGTGGCTGTTACCTTTCCTATATAGGACTCTGGAACTTCTCCCAAGCTAGACTTTAATATGTCTACCTGACACTACTCCGTAGTTGCTCTCGGTGTGTGAATGTAAGCGTTCCTATATATGAGTCTTGTACTTCTTCCTAACTAGCATCTGGCATGCCAAAATAACACTCCCCCATAGTTGCTTTCTTTGAGTCAATGTAAACATTCCTATATATGTCTCTCGCACTTCTTCCAAACTAGAGTTGAATAAGTCTACAAACAAATCCCCGACAGCTGTTTTCTCTGAATGAATTTAAGCGTTCCTATATATGACTATGGCACTTCCTCCAAACTAGAGTTTAGCAAGTCTACACTCCACCCCTGTTCGTTGCTTTCTCTAAGTTACTGTAAGCTTTCTTATACATGGCTCTCGAAATTTTCCAAACTAGAGTTAGCATGCCTACTATACACCTACACATAATTGCTTTGTCTGAGTGAATATAAGCCTTCCTATATATGACTGTCGCACTTTTTCCAAATTAGAGTGTAGCCAGCCTGGAAAGCACCCCTTATAGTTGCTTTCATTGAGTGAATGTTAACATTCCTATGTATGACTCTCGCAACTTTTCCAATCTAAGATTTTAGCAATGCTACAAATCCCCCGCCGAGAGTTCCTATACATAACTGTCCTCTTTTTCCAAGCTAGAGTTTAGGAAGCCTAGAATCCGTCCCCCCGTAGACGCTTTATGTGAACGTAAGCGTTCTATATATGACTCTCGCCTTCCTCCAAACTAGAGCTTAGCAAGCCTACAAACCAACTCCCTATAATTGCTTTCTCTGAATGAATGATATCGTTCCTATATAAGACTCTCGAACTTCTTCCAAACCAGAGTTTAACAAGCCAAAAAAGCACCCCCGATAGATGCTTCCTCTAACTCAAAGCTAATATTCCTATATATGATTCAGCTTCTTCATCCAAACTAGAGTAAGGCAAGCCTACAAATCACACACCAATAGTTGCTTTCTATAAGTAAATGTAAGCATCCCTATATATGACTATAGCAATTCTTCCAAACTGGAGTTTAGCAAGCCTACAGACCCCAGGACTCCACTCCATAGTACCCTGGGCATTGGCGCCTGCCTGTCATGCAGGACATAGGGGCGGACGCTCATCTCAGACACGGCATTGGTGGATTGTAGGCTTTTTTAAGTTTTTGAATTGAAAAAGTCTGAGAATTGGAATTCGGTTTAGGGTAAGGTTAGGTGTTAGGGACTAGGATTAGATTTAGGGGTTAGAGTTTTAGGTTAGAATGAGGGTTAGGATTACTGTTAGGGTTAGAGATTAGGATTATGTTTAGTGGTTGGGTTTAGGTTTAGGGTGAGAGGCAAGAGTAAGGGTCAGAGATTAGGGTTACTGTTAGGAGTTAGATTCAGGGCTTACGAAGGGTTTGGTTTAGTGATAGGGTTAGGGCTTACGTTTAACGGTGTGTGTTAGGGCACGGGGCCTGTCTAACGTACGGGGCACTGTGGGTGTGGAGCAAGGCTGTGTCCCCACTTCATCGTACCCTGGGTGTTGGGCTTGAACTGTCACGCAGGACAAAGGCAGAGGCTGATCTCACGCATGGTTAGGATTAAGGTTTAAGGTTAGGGTCAGGGTTGAGGGTTAGGGTTAACAGAGTTACGGTAAGGGGGTTAGGGATAGGGTTAGTGTTAAGGGTTACGGGTAGGTTTAGGGTTCAGGGTTAGAGTTAGCATTAGGGCTTAAGGTTAGGATTAGGCGGTAGGTCAGATTTAGGGTTAGATCTAGGCGTTAGGGTAAGGGTTAGCGTTAGGGTTAAGAGATAGGGTTAGGTTTAATTCTTAGATTAGGGTTAGGGTTTGGGGTTAAAGTAAGTGTTAGGGGTTAGGTTTAAGGATCAAAGGTTAGGGTTATTTTTAGCTGTAGTGTTAGGGTTAGGGATAAGGGATCCCATTAGCATTAAGGGTCTTCCTTACTGTAGGGTTAAGGGTTAGGCTTAGAGTTAAAGGTGAAGGTTAGGGTCAGTGTTAAGATTTAGGGTGAGGGTTAACGGTTAGGGTAAAGGTTAAGCGTTAGGTTTAGGGATTAGTGATTAGGGTTTTTGGTTAGTGTTAGGGTTAGCGGTTAGGAGTTAGTGTTTTATGAAGGGGTATGGTTAGAATTAGGATTGGGGTTAGAGTTAGGGTGAGGTATAGGGGTTAGGTTTAGGGGTTAGTTTTAGGGTAAAAGGATAGGATTAGGGTTACGGGTTGGGCTTAGGTTTAGGGTTAAAGTTCACTGCTAGGGTTAGGGATAGGGTTCAGGGTTAGCTTTACGGGTTCTGGTTAGGGTTAGGTGTTAGGTTAGTGTCAGGGTTAGGTCTAGTCGTGAGGGTAAGGTTTAGGGTTAGCTTTAAGAGCTAGGGTTAGGTTTAATGGTTAGGATTAGGATTAGGTTTAAGGGTTAGGGTAAGGCTTAGGGGTTAGATTGAAGGGTTAGGGTCAAGGGTTAGGGTTTTTGTTAGGCATAGCGTTGGGGTTAGAAGTAAGGGTTACTGTCAGTGTTAGAGTTGTAGGTAGGATTACGGTTAGGGTTAGCGGTTTAGAATTAGGGTTAGGGATTAGGTGTCACGGTGATGACTAGGAGATAGGGTTAGAATTATGGGATAGGGGTTGTTCTCAGGAAATGGGTTATGCATTAACGTTAGGATAAGAGGTTAAAGTTAGGCGCACGGTGAGGTTTACGTGTTAAGGGGAGAAATAGGAACAGGGTTGGGTGTTATGTTCAGGGTTAGGGTTATCTGTTAAAGGTATTGTTTATGCTTAGCGCACGGGCCCTGTCTGCATTAGGCGGGCGGGGGGAGTTTAGGGGGCTGGGATTGTACCCGGGAACCCACTCTATCATACTCTGGGTATGGGCCCGTGGTTTTCATGCAGGACACAGTGGTAGAGCCTCCTTTCACGCATGGCATGGGAGGATTGCAGGCTTTCTAAACTCTAAGAAAGCAAGAAGTCTGAGAATTAGATTTAGGATTAGGATTATGGTTAGGGTTAAAGATGAAGTTTAGTGTTAGGGTGAGGGCTTAGGGTTAGTGATTAGGGTTAGGGTTAAAGGTTACTCTTAGGTTTAACGGTTACACTTTGGTTTAGGGTTGAGGTTTACGGTTAGGGTTAAGATGAGGGGTTAGGGTTTGGTACAGGGTTAGGGTTAAGTGTTAGGATTAGGGTTGAAGATTAGGATTAGGGTTAGGATTAAAGGTTAGCGTGAGAGTTAACGCTTAGGGTTAAGGTTAAGAGTTAGGGTTTAGAGTTAGGGTTAGGGTTAGTTTTAGGGTTAGAGTTATGTGCTATGGTTTGTGTTAGAGGTTAGGGTTAGGTTTACTGGTCACGGTTAGGGTTACGTTTAGGGGGTAGCATTAGGGTTAGGGTTAGGGTTAAGGGATAGGATTAGGGATAAGTGTTGGGCTTAGGGTTAGGGTTTAGTGTTAGGTTTAGCATTAAGGATTAGGGTTAGGGTCAGGTTTAAATGCTTGGGTACGGGTAATGGTTAGAGTCAGGGTTAAGGTTCACGGATAGGGTTAGTGTTAAAGGTTACGGGTAGGTTTAGGGTTCAGGGTTAGAGTTAGCATTAGGGCTTAAGGTTAGGATTAGGCGGTAGGTTAGATTTAGGGTTAGATCTAGGCGTTAGGGTAAGGGCTAGCGTTAGGGTTAAGAGATAGGGTTAGGTTTAATGCTTAGGATTAGGGTTAGGTTTTGGGGTTAAAGTAAGTGTTAGGGGTTAGGTTTAAGGATCAAAGGTTAGCGTTATTTTTAGCTGTAGTGTTAGGGTTAGGGATAAGGGATCCCATTAGCATTAAGGGTCTTCCTTACTGTAGGGTTAAGGGTTAGGCTTAGAGTTAAAGGTGAAGGTTAGGGTCAGTGTTAAGATTTAGGGTGAGGGTTAACGGTTAGGGTAAAGGTTAAGCGTTAGGGTTAGGGATTAGTGATTAGGGTTTTTGGTTAGTGTTAGGGTTAGCGGTTAGGAGTTAGTGTTTTATGAAGGGGTATGGTTAGAATTAGGATTGGGGTTAGAGTTAGGGTAAGGTGTAGGGTTTAGGTTTAGGGGTTAGTTTTAGGATAAAAGGATAGGATTAGGGTTACGGGTTGGGCTTAGGTTTAGGGTTAAAGTTTACTGCTAGGGTTAGGGATAGGGTTCAGGGTTAGCTTTAGGGGTTCTGGTTAGGGTTAGGTGTTAGGTTAGTGTCAGGGTTAGGTCTAGTCGTGAGGGTAAGGTTTAGGGTTAGCTTTAAGAGCTAGGTTAGGTTTAATGGTTAGGATTAAGATTAGGGTTAAGGGTTAGGGTAAGGCTTAGGGGTTAGGGTGAAGGGTTAGGGTCAAGGGTTAGGGTTTTTGTTAGGCATAGCGTTGGGGTTAGAAGTAAGGGTTACTGTCAGTGTTAGGGTTGTAGGTAGGGTTACGGTTAGGGTTAGCGGTTTAGAATTAGGGTTAGGGATTAGGTGTCACAGTGATGACTAGGAGATAGGGTTAGAATTATGGGATAGGGGTTGTTCTCAGGAAATGGGTTATGCATTAACGTTAGGATAAGAGGTTAAAGTTAGGCGCACGGTGAGGTTTACGTGTTAAGGGGAGAAAGAGGAACAGGGTTGGGTTGTTATGTTCAGGGTTAGGGTTATCTGTTAAAGGTATTGTTTATGCTTAGCGCACGGGCCCTGTCTGCATTAGGCGGGCGGGGGGAGTTTAGGGGGCTGGGATTGTACCCGGGAACCCACTCTATCATACTCTGGGTACGGGCCCGTGGGTTTCATGCAGGACACAGTGGTAGAGCCTCCTTTCACGCATGGCATGGGAGGATTGCAGGCTTTCTAAACTCTAAGAAAGCAAGAAGTCTGAGAATTAGATTTAGGGTTAGGATTATGGTTAGGGTTAAGGATGAAGTTTAGTGTTAGGGTGAGGGCTTAGGTTTAGGGCTTAGGGTTAGGGGTAAAGGTTACTCTTAGGATTAACGGTTACACTTTGGTTTCGGGTTGAGGTTTACGGTTAGGGTTAAGATGAGGGGTTAGGG
>NW_027182880.1:507500-545000 GCF_041146395.1 Eulemur rufifrons
GATAGGATTAGGGTTAAGTGTTGGGCTTAGGGTTAGGGTTTAGTGTTAGGGTTATCATTAAGGATTAGGGTTAGGGTCAGGGTTAAATGCTTTGGTGCGGGTAATAGTTAGAGTCAGGGTTAAGGTTCACGGATAGGGTTAGTGTTAAGGGTTATGGGTAGGTTTAGGTTTCAGGGTTAGAGTTACCATTAGGGCTTAAGGTTAGGATTAGGCGGTAGGTTATATTTAGGGTTAGATCTAGGCGTTAGGGTAAGGGTTAGCGTTAGGGTTAAGAGATAGGATTAGGTTTAATGCTTAGGATTAGGGTTAGGGTTTGGGGTTAAAGTAAGTGTTAGGGGTTAGGTTTAAGGATCAAAGGTTGGGGTTATTTTTAGCTGTAGTGTTAGGGTTAGGGATAAGGGATCCCATTAGCATTAAGGGTCTTCCTTACTGTAGGGTTAAGGGATAGGCTTAGAGTTAAAGGTTAAGGTTAGGGTCAGTGTTAAGATTTAGGGTGAGGGTTAACAGTTAGGTTAAGGTTAAGCGTTAGGGTTAGGGATTAGTGATTAGGGTTTTGGTTAGTGTTAGGGTTAGCGGTTAGGAGTTAGTGTTTTATGAAGGGGTATGGTTAGAATTAGGATTGGGGTTAGAGTTAGCGTGAGGTGTAGGGGTTAGGATTAGGGGTTAGTTTTAGGGTAAAAGGATAGGATTAGGGTTACGGGTTGGGCTTAGGTTTAGGGTTAAAGTTTACTGCTAGGGTTAGGGATAGGGTTCAGGGTTAGCTTTAGGGGTTCTGGTTAGAGTTAGGTGTTAGGTTAGTGTCAGGGTTAGGTCTAGTCGTGAGGGTAAGGTTTAGGGTTAGCTTTAAGAGCTAGGGTTAGGTTTAATGGTTAGGATTAGGATTAGGGTTAAGGGTTAGGGTAAGGCTTAGGGGTTAGGGTGAAGGGTTAGGGTCAAGGGATAGGGTTTTTGTTAGGCATAGCGTTGGGGTTAGAAGTAAGGGTTACTGTCAGTGTTAGGGTTGTAGGTAGGGTTACGGTTAGGGTTAGCGGTTTAGAATTAGGGTTAGGGATTAGGTGTCACAGTGATGACTAGGAGATAGGGTTAGAATTATGGGATAGGGGTTGTTCTCAGGAAATGGGTTATGCATTAACGTTAGGATAAGAGGTTAAAGTTAGGCGCACGGTGAGGTTTACGTGTTAAGGGGAGAAATAGGAACAGGGCTGGGTGTTATGTTCAGGGTTAGGGTTATCTGTTAAAGGTATTGTTTATGCTTAGCGCACGGGCCCTGTCTGCATTAGGCGGGCGGGGGGAGTTTAGGGGGCTGGGATTGTACCCGGGAACAGACTCTGTCATACTCTGGGTATGGGCCCGTGGGTTTCATGCAGGACACAGTGGTAGAGCCTCCTTTCACGCATGGCATGGGAGGATTGCAGGCTTTCTAAACTCTAAGAAAGCAAGAAGTCTGAGAATGAGATTTAGGGTTGGATTATGGTTAGTGTTAAGGATGAAGTTTAGTGTTAGGGTGAGGGCTTAGGGTTAGTGATTAGGGTTAGCCTTAAAGATTACTCTTAGGTTTAACGGTTACACTTTGGTTTAGGGTTGAGGTTTACGGTTAGGGTTAAGATGAGGGGTTAGGGTTTGGTACAGGGTTAGGGTTAAGTGTTAGGTTTATGGTTGAAGATTAGGATTAGGGTTAGGATTAAAGGTTAGCGTGAGAGTTAACGCTTAGGGTTAAGGTTAAGAGTTAGGGTTTATGGTTAGGGTTAGGGTTAGGGTTAGTTTTAGGGTTAGAGTTATGTGCTATGATTTGTGTTAGAGGTTAGGGTTAGGTTTACTGGGCACGGATATGGTTACGTTTAGGGGTAAGCATTAGGGTTAGGGTTAGGGTTAAGGGATAGGTTTAGGGTTAAGTTTTGGGCTTAGTGTTAGGGTTTAGTCTTAGGGTTAGCATTAAGGATTAGGGTTAGGGTCAGGGTTAAATGCTTGGGTGCGGGTAATGGTTAGGGTCAGGGTTAAGGTTCACGGATAGGGTTAGTGTTAAGGGTTATGGGTAGGTTTATGGTTCAGGGTTAGAGTTAGCATTAGGGCTTAAGGTTAGGATTAGGCGGTAGATTAGATTTAGGGTTAGATCTAGGCGTTAGGGTAAGGGCTAGCGTTAGGGTTAAGAGATAGGGTTAGGTTTAATGCTTATTATTAGGGTTAGGGTTTGGGGTTAAAGTAAGTGTTAGGGGTTAGGTTTCAGGATCAAAGGATAGGGTTATTTTTAGCTGTAGTGTTAGGGTTAGGGATAAGGGATACCATTAGCATTAAGGGTCTTCCTTACTGTAGGATTAAGGGATAGGCTTAGAGTTAAAGGTTAAGGTTAGGGTCAGTGTTAAGATTTAGGGTGAGGGTTAACAGTTAGGTTAAGGTTAAGCGTTAGGGTTAGGGATTAGTGATTAGGGTTTTGGTTAGTGTTAGGGTTAGCGGTTAGGAGTTAGTGTTTTATGAAGGGGTATGGTTAGAATTAGGATTGGGGTTAGAGTTAGCGTGAGGTGTAGGGGTTAGGATTAGGGGTTAGTTTTAGGGTAAAAGGATAGGATTAGGGTTACGGGTTGGGCTTAGGTTTAGGGTTAAAGTTTACTGCTAGGGTTAGGGATAGGGTTCAGGGTTAGCTTTAGGGGTTCTGGTTAGGGTTAGGTGTTAGGTTAGTGTCAGGGTTAGGTCTAGTCGTGAGGGTAAGGTTTAGGGTTAGCTTTAAGAGCTAGGGTTAGGTTTAATGGTTAGGATTAGGATTAGGGTTAAGGGTTAGGGTAAGGCTTAGGGGTTAGGGTGAAGGGTTAGGGTCAAGGGTTAGGGTTTTTGTTAGGCATAGCGTTGGGGTTAGAAGTAAGGGTTACTGTCAGTGTTAGGGTTGTAGGTAGGGTTACGGTTAGGGTTAGCGGTTTAGAATTAGGGTTAGGGATTAGGTGTCACAGTGATGACTAGGAGATAGGGTTAGAATTATGGGATAGGGGTTGTTCTCAGGAAATGGGTTATGCATTAACGTTAGGATAAGAGGTTAAAGTTAGGCGCACGGTGAGGTTTACGTGTTAAGGGGAGAAATAGGAACAGGGTTGGGTGTTATGTTCAGGGTTAGGGTTATCTGTTAAAGGTATTGTTTATGCTTAGCGCACGGGCCCTGTCTGCATTAGGCGGGCGGGGGGAGTTTAGGGGGCTGGGATTGTACCCGGGAACCCACTCTATCATACTCTGGGTATGGGCCCGTGGGTTTCATGCAGGACACAGTGGTAGAGCCTCCTTTCACGCATGGCATGGGAGGATTGCAGGCTTTCTAAACTCTAAGAAAGCAAGAAGTCTGAGAATTAGATTTAGGGTTAGGATTATGGTTAGGGTTAAGGATGAAGTTTAGTGTTAGGGTGAGGGCTTAGGGTTAGGGATTAGGGTTAGGGTTAAAGGTTACTCTTAGGTTTAACGGTTACACTTTGGTTTAGGGTTGAGGTTTACGGTTAGGGTTAAGATGAGGGGTTAGGGTTAGGTACAGGGTTAGGGTTAAGTGATAGGTTTAGGGTTGAAGATTAGGATTAGGGTTAGGATTAAAGGTTAGCGTGAGAGTTAACGCTTAGGGTTAAGTTTAAGGGTTAGGCTTTAGGGTTAGGGTTAGGGTTAGTTTTAGGGTTAGAGTTATGTGCTCTGGTTTGTGTTAGAGGTTAGGGTTAGGTTTACTGGTCACGGTTAGGGTTACGTTTAGGGGGTAGCATTAGGGTTAGGGTTAGGGTTAAGGGATAGGATTAGGGATAAGTGTTGGGCTTAGGGTTAGGGTTTAGTGTTAGGGTTAGCATTGAGGATTAGGGTTAGGGTCAGGGTTAAATGCTTGGGTGCGGGTAATGGTTAGGGTCAGGGTTAAGGTTCACAGATAGGTTTAGTGTTAAGGGTTACGGGTATGTTTAGGGTTCAGGGTTAGTGTTAGCTTTAGGCCTTAAGGTTAGGATTAGGCGGTAGGTTAGATTTAGCGTTAGATCTAGGCGTTAGGGTAATTGCTAGCGTTAGGGTTAAGAGATAGGGTTAGGTTTAATGCTTAGGATTAGGGTTAGGGTTTGGGGTTAAAGTTAGTGTAAGGGGTTAGGTTTAAGGATCCAAGGTTAGGGTTATTTTTAGCTGTAGTGTTAGGGTTAGTTATAAGGGATCCCATTAGCATTAAGGGTCTTTCTTACTGTAGGGTTAAGGGTTAGGCTTAGAGTTAAAGGTTAAGGTTAGGGTCAGTGTTAAGATTTAGGGTGAGGGTTAACGGTTAGGGTAAAGGTTAAGCGTTAGGGTTAGGGATTAGTGATGAGGGTTTTTGGTTAGTGTTAGGGTTAGCGGTTAGGAGTTAGTGTTTTATGAAGGGGTATGGTTAGAATTAGGATTGGGGTTAGAGTTAGGGTGAGGTATAGGGGTTAGGTTTAGGGGTTAGTTTTAGGGTAAAAGGATAGGATTAGGGTTACGGGTTGGGCTTAGGTTTAGGTTTAAAGTTTACTGCTAGGGTTAGGGATAGGGTTCAGGGTTAGCTTTAGGGGTTCTGGTTAGGGTTAGGTGTTAGGTTAGTGTCAGGGTTAGGTCTAGTCGTGAGGGTAAGGTTTAGGGTTAGCTTTAAGAGCTAGGGTTGGACATTCGAAGATGGCGGAGTGGCGGTGACTGCTCGGATCTGCGCTCCGGCGACGAACCGTGGATCCGGACCTGCCACAACGCTAGAGGACCGCTCCCACACAGGAACAGCGGTGTGAATCCACGGAGAATCAGCGTGGGACAAACAGAGCAAGTGAGGTCTGAGGTGAACAGAAATTAAGATCGCGGAACTCTGCGGAAGGCGCGGAACAGACAGTAGCCAGCGGAGCGCAGGCGGCTGCGCCCGCCCCCAGGTGGGGCGGGGGCAGTCTTTAGGAAAAGCGGCTTGCGCTCCTCACTGACCTCCACCCCCAATTGCTTGGAGACCCCCTCGCAAGCCAGAGCAGAATCTCCGAGCGAGACGTAGGGCATTGCAGACAGGAGGCTTTTTCGGGAGAATAGCTTGGAACCTGGGAAGTCTCGGCTGAGACAGTCCTTAGCGAGAAGGGACGGACCTGTGCCGGGGGGAGGGGCACGATCAATCCCCGATCAGCGAATTGCGCTGTACCTCTGCGCTACTTTTGTCGGTGGTTCTTCAGCCGGTGGCCCCCGGCGGCTTTGCCCGCCAAACCCCCCGGCAGCGGCGGTCCCTGGTCTCTGCCTGCCGGGGAGCCGGTCCCCCTCCGACCCCGGAGCGCTGCGGGCGCCATCTTGAAAGCAAAGTCGGAACCGCTCGGGAGCCATAAGGTGCCCAGCAGCTCTCTCTCCCCGGCGCCCCCCGCTGGTCTCTGGGCCCGCGCCATCTCCGCCGGCGGCACTCGGCGTGAAGGGGCGGAGCTGCGCTAAGACTTAAAATAAACACTGAGTTGCCGCTCCGGAACCAACGGAGCGGGCGTGAAGGGGCGGAGCTGCGCTAAGACTTAAAATAAACACTGAGTTGCCGCTCCGGAACCAACGGAGCCGGCGTGAAGGGGCGGAGCTGCGCTAAGACGTAAAATAAACACTGAGTTGCCGCTCCGGAACCAATGGAGCGGGCGTGAAGGGGCAGAGCTGCGCTAAGGCGCAAAAACACGATCATTGAGCCGCTGAACTGTATACTTCAGAATTGTGTATCCCTTCGGTTAGCGATGCGCTGAGGTGCTGTGTAGCTCTGTTTTTGTTCTTTTGTGTTTGTGTTTTCGCTGTTTCTGGGTTAGGTCTCTTTGTGTTATTTGTTAGTTTAGTTTTTGTTTTTGTCTTTGTTTTTTTTTTATTTTTATTTTTTCTTTATTTTTTTATTTTTTATCTATTTTTTTTTCTTTTTTTCCTCTTCTCTTCTCCTTTTCTTTTCTCTTTCCTTTTCTTCTCCTTCTGTTCTTTCTTTTCACTTCTTTTTTTTTTTTCTTTTCTTTTCTTTTCTTTTTTCTTTTTCCTTATTTCTTCTCTCTTTTTGCCTTCTAACTGGGAACCCACGCTGAGCTTGGGAACGGGCCAGGCCCCTGGCTCTGGTACATACCGGAACCTGAGTAGTCACTCCCAACGCCGGCGATCTACGGGCGCGCAATAGCCACCTTGGGGCCCACAGCCAAGTCACTGCGGAGCAATAGGGTGCCAAGAGGCTCCCTGGACGGCCCCCTCCCCAGGTCCACAGACCTTATATAGGGTCCCCACCCACGTCTAAACATTGACTACTTCTCCAGAAGCGAGAGTGTGGAGCCTGGTCCCTGGGGACATTGGGCCAAGGCAGACTTTTGCCTGTGGGAGTTGCGGCAAATGGGGCACTGAGCGAGCGAGGGCACCATCCACTCCCCACAACTAGTATTTTTCCTGCAGATAGAGACAGAAACCACCCCTATAGAGGAAGAACCAAAGGGAAACAAACAAACAAAGAGAATTTTGGCCCACTACTAGTGTGGACCCTGCCTGCCCTCTGAAAGACTACAACACAGTGTCCTAACTCACCAAAGCAGTCTTGGATCACTCCAATCCTCTAGGATTGGACCCATCAGAAGCAGTCCCCCAACTGAAATAGAAAAATTTCTAAACAATTCACAACAGTCTTCCCCTCTTGCCAAAGGAAGCAATATACCTAGACTACCCGACAGCCTAAGAATAGAGCACAGAGAGTGCTGTTAACCAGACTAAATCTATAAGTAAAGATCCAACGATTAATCTAGATGGGAAGGGCCCAGCGAAAAAACACAGGAAGCACAAAGAATCAAACAGAAAGCTCACCCCCAAAGGGAAATACCGGCTCTCAACCATTTGACACAAACCAGACTCAAAACACCAACATGTCACAGGAAGAATTCCAATTATGGATCATAAACAAGCTAAATAATATACAAGAATCAATGGACAGACAACACAAGGAAAATGCAAAAAAAATTCAGGATTTGGAGGAAAAATTCACTAAAGAAATTGAAATATTGAAGAAAAACCAAACTGAACTCCTAGAAATGAAGAATTCACTCAGAGAGGTACAAAACACTGTGGAAAGTCTCAAAAGCAGGGTAGATCAAACAGAGGAAAGAATTTCAGAAATTGAAGATAACTCCTTTCAACTAAATAAGTCAGTCACAGAGATAGATCAAAAAAGTAAGAGAAATGATCTGAGTCTTCAAGAAATGTGGGATTATGTGAAGAAACCTAACTTGAGAGTTATTGGCATCCCTGAGGGTGAAGAAGACAATAAGCAAGGGTTGGACAAGCTATTTGAAGACATAATCGAGGAAAATTTTCCAGGCCTTGCCAATACTCTAGACATACAGATTCAAGAAGCTCAAAGGACCCCTGGGAGATTCATAGCAAATAGGAAAACACCACGCCACGTAGTCATCAGGCTGACCAAAATATCCACTAAAGAGTCCCTTCTCCGAGCTGTAAGGAGAAAGAAACAGGTAACTTACAAAGGAAAACCCATCAGAATTACGCCAGATTTCTCAGCTGAAACCTTACAAGCAAGAAGAGGTTGGGGCCCCATTTTCACGCTTCTGAAACAGAATAATGCCCAGCCTAGAATCTTGTACCCAGCTAAGCTAAGTTTTCTATACGAAGGAGAAATCAAGACATTCTCAGATAAACAAAGGTTGAGGGAATTCACCAAGACAAGACCAGCCCTGCAAGAAGTACTCAAAAGAGAGTTACACACGGACCAGCACAAGAAAGATCCACGAATGTAAAACTACTCAAGAGCTAAAGATCAAATTCCAGATACCACAATGGCTCAGGAGAGAAAACATTGCAATGAAGTTCTACCCAACAAGCTGAACAAAAAACCGTCTCACTTATCAGTCTTCTCAATAAATGTGAATGGCTTGAATTCCCCGCTCAAGAGACATAGACTGTCCCAATGGATAAAAAAGCACAAGCCAAGTATCTGCTGTCTCCAAGAAACCCACCTATCGAGCAAAGATGCATTTAGACTGAAAGTAAAAGGATGGAAATCGGTATTTCAAGCAAACGGTAACGAAAAGAAAGCTGGTGTGGCAATCTTAATTTCCAATAACTTAACTTTCAAACCAACAAAAATAATAAAAGACAAAAATGGCTACTACATACTGGTCAAGGGCACAATTCAACAAGAAGCCATGACTATACTCAATATATATGCACCCAACCTAGGTGCACCTAGATTCATAAAGCAAACCCTACTAGATCTGAACCAGATGATAGATAATAATACTGTAATAGCTGGAGACTTTAACACCCCACTGACAGTACAGGACAGATCCTCTAAACAGAAAATAAACAAAGACATAATGGACCTAAATAGAATGCTAGAACAAATGGGCATGGCTGACATCTATAGGACATTCTACCCAAAGTCCACAGAATATACATTCTTCTCATCAGCTCACAGGACATTCTCTAAGATTGACCATGTCCTAGGACATAAATCATGTCTTCAAAAATTCAAAAAAATAGAAATTATACCATGCATCTTCTCAGATCACAGCGGAATAAAAGTAACAATGATCACAAACAGAAACCCTCACTCTTACTCAAAGTCATGGAAGCTAAATAACCTTCTCCTGAATAATTATTCTATAAAAGAAGAAATCAAGATGGAAATCAAAAATTTCTTTGAATTAAATGACAATGGAGATACAACTTATCAAAATCTATGGGATGCAGCTAAAGCAGTCCTGAGAGGAAAATTCATATCCATAAATGCCTATATCAAAAAGACAGAAAACATGCAAATAGACAACCTAACGAATAGACTCAAAGAGCTGGAGAAAGAAGAACAGAACGATCCCAAACCCAGCAGAAGGCGAGAAATTACTAAGATCAAATCAGAACTAAATGAAAAGGACAACAAAGAAACTATAAGGGAAATTAATAAAACAAAAAGTTGGTTCTTTGAAAAGATAAACAAAATAGACACACCTCTGGCTAGACTAACCAAGAGCACAAAAGTAAAATCTCTAATAACCTCCATTAGGAACATGAAAGGAGAAATCACAACCGATGCTACAGAGATACAAGATATCATCTATGAATTCTACAAAAATCTTTATGCACACAAACTGGAGAACGTGGAGGAAATGGACAAATTTTTAGAGACACATAGTCTTCCCAGGCTCAACCAGGAAGAAATAGAGTACCTGAACAGACCAATATCAAGAACTGAAATCGAAACAGCAATAAAAAACCTTCCCAAAAAGAAAAGCCCTGGTCCAGATGGGTTCACACCTGAATTTTACCATACATACAAAGAAGAACTGGTGCCCATCCTACATAAACTATTCTCCAATATTGAGAAGGATGGAGTTCTCCCCAACACATTCTACCAAGCCAATATAACATTAATACCAAAGCCTGGAAAGGACTCAACAAAAATAGAGAACTACAGACCAATTTCCCTCATGAATATAGATGCAAAAATTTTCAATAAAATACTAGCAAATCGAATCCAAGTACTTATCAAAAAAGTAATCCACCACGACCAAGTGGGCTTCATCCCCGAGATGCAGGGGTGGTTCAACATACGTAAATCTATAAATGTAATTCACCACATAAATAGAAGCAAAAACAAAAATCATATGATACTCTCATTAGATGCAGAAAAAGCATTTGACAAAATTCAACACCCTTTTTATGATAAAAATGCTTAACAAAATAGGCATTGATGGAACCTACCTAAAAATTATACAAGCCATATATGACAAACCCACAGCCAACATCATACTGAATGGGGAAAAACTGAAAGCACTCCCACTTAGAACTGGAACCAGACAGGGCTGCCCATTGTCTCCGTTACTTTTCAACATAGTATTGGAAGTCCTTGCGAGAGCTATCAGGCAAGAGAGCAAAATCAAGGGAGTCCAAATAGGGAAGGAAGAGATCAAACTCTCACTTTTTGCTGATGATATGATGTTATATCTGGAAAACCCCCAGGATTCAACCAAGAGACTCCTGGAATTGATTAACGAATACAGCAAAGTCTCAGGCTACAAAATTAATATACACAAATCAGAGGCATTTATATATGCCAATGACAGTCAATTGGAAAACCAAATTAAAGACTCAATACCCTTCAAAATAGCAACAAAGAAAATAAAATATCTAGGTATATATCTAACTAAAGAGGTAAAGGACCTCTATAAGGAAAACTATGAAACACTGAGAAAAGAAATAGCAGAACTTGCAAATAGATGGAAAAATATACCATGCTCGTGGATCGGAAGAATCAACATTGTTAAAATGTCTATACTACCCAAAGTGATCTACAGATTCAATGCAATCCCTATTAAATTACCAACATCATTCTTTACAGACATAGAGAAAATAATTATACACTTTGTATGGAACCAAAGAAGACCCCGTATAGCAAAAGCAATTTTAAGCAACAAAAACAAAATGGGAGGTATTAATTTGCCAGACCTCAAACTATACTACAAGGCCGTGGTTCTTAAAACAGCCTGGTATTGGCACAAGTGCAGGGACACAGACCAGTGGAACACAACAGAAAATCCAAATATAGAACCATCCTCATATAGTCACCTAATTTTGGACAAAGCGGGAAAGAATATACTCTGGGGACAAGAATCCCTATTCAACAAATGGTGCTGGGAGAATTGGTTAGCCACTTGTAGAAGACTGAAACAGGACCCACAGCTTTCACCTCTCACAAAAATCAAATCACGGTGGATAACAGACTTAAACCTTAGGCGTGATACAATCAGAATTCTAGAAGAAAATGTAGGAAAGACTCTTACAGACATTGGCCTAGGCAAAGAATTTATGAAGAAGACCCCCAAGGCAATCACAGCAGCAACAAAAATAAATGAATGGGACATGATTAAATTAAAAAGCTTCTGCACAGCCAAAGAAACAGTCCAGAGAATAAACAGACCACCTACAGAATGGGAAAAAATTTTTGCATACTACACATCAGATAAAGGACTGATAACAAGAATCTATTTAGAACTCAGGAAAATCAGCAAGAAAAAATCAAGCAACCCTATCAAAAAGTGGGCAAAGGACATGAATAGAAATTTTTCAAAAGAAGATATAAAAATGGCTAACAAACATATGAAAAAGTGTTCAACATCTCTAATCATCAGGGAAATGCAAATCAAAACCACAATGAGATATCACTTAACCCCAGTGAGAATGGCCTTTATCAAAAAAACCCAAAACAACACATGTTGGCGTGGGTGTGGAGAGACAGGAACACTAATACACTGCTGGTGGGACTGCAAACTAGTGCAACCTCTGTGGAAAGCATTATGGAGGTATCTTAAACAGATTCAAGTAGACCTGCCATTTGACCCAGCAATCCCATTACTGGGCATATACCCAAAGGAAAAAAGGTCATTCTGTAACAAAGGCACGTGTACCCAAATGTTTATAGCAGCACAATTCACAATAGCAAAGATGTGGAAACAACCCAAATGCCCATCAATACATGATTGGATTAGTAAACTGTGGTATATGTATACCATGGAATACTACTCAGCTATAAGGAATGATGAAGATACAACATCTCTATGGTTCTCCTGGAGAGAGTTGGAACCCATTATATTAAGTGAAGTATCCCAAGAATGGAAAAACAAGCATCACATGTACTCACCAGAAAATTGGTTTCCTTGATCATCACCTAAATACAAACCTGGGAACGACACCAATTGGACATCAGACTGAGGTGGGGGGTGGGGGAGGGGATGGGGGTATGCCTACACAATGAGTGCATTGCGCACCGTTTGGGGAGTGGTAACATTTGAAGGTGCTGACTCGGGAAAGGGGGGGTGGGGGAAAAAAATATGAAACTATTGTTTTTAACTTGCACTGTTCACTTAATAATTTATCATGAATATTTCCCATATTATTTCATATCATTGTACAAGAAATAATGTATACATTATGAGGACATACTGTATCTAACAAGATATACTGTTAGACTCTTTGATTCTGTAAAATAAAAAAAAAAAAAAAAGATGAGGGGTTAGGGTTTGGTACAGGGTTAGGGCTAAGTGTTAGGTTTAGTGTTGAAGATTAGGATTAGGGTTAGGATTAAAGGTTAGCGTGAGAGTTAACGCTTAGGGTTAAGGTTAAGGGTTAGGGTTTAGGGTTAGGGTTAGGGTTAGTTTTAGGGTTAGAGTTATGTGCTATGGTTTGTGTTAGAGGTTAGGGTTAGGTTTACTGGTCACGGTTAGGGTTACGTTTAGGGGGTAGCATTAGGGTTAGGGTTAGGGTTAAGGGATAGGATTAGGGATAAGTGTTGGGCTTAGGGTTAGGGTTTAGTGTTAGGGTTAGCATTAAGGATTAGGGTTAGGGTCAGGGTTAAATGCTTGGGTGCGGGTAATGGTTAGGGTCAGGGTTAAGGTTCACGGATAGGGTTAGTGTTAAGGGTTATGGGTAGGTTTAGGGTTCAGGGTTAGAGTTAGGGTTAGGGTTAGGGTTAGGGGTTAGGGTTAGGGTCAGGGTCAGGGTCAGGGGTTAGGGGTCAGGGTTAGCATTAGGGGTTAGTGTTAGCGTTAGGGTTAGGGGGTTACGGTTAGGGTTGGGGTTGGGTTTAGGGTTAGGGGTTAGGGTTAGGGTTAGGGGTTAGTGTTAGGGTTAGGGTTAGGGTTGGGTTATGGTTGGGTTAGGGTTAGGGTTGGGTTAGGGTTAGGGTTGGGTTAGGGTTAGGGTTAGAGTTGGGTTAGGGTTAGGGTTAGGGTAGGGGTAGGGGTAGGGGTAGGGTTAGGGGTTAGGGTTAGGGTTAGGGGTTAGGCTCTGGGTCAGGGTCAGCGTCAGGGTTAGGGGTTAGGGTTAGGGTTAGGGTTGGGGTTGGGGTCGGGGTTAGGGTTAGGGTTAGGGGTTAGGGTTAGGGTTAGGGGTTAGTGTTAGGGGTTAGGGGTTAGGGTTAGGGGTTAGGGTTAGGGTTAGGGGTTAGGGTTAGGGGATAGGGTTAGGGTTAGTATTAGGGGTAAGGTTAGGGGTTAGGGGTAGGGTTAGGGGTTAGGGTAAGTGTTAGGGGTAGGGGTAGGGTTAGGGGTTAGGGTTAGGGGTAGGGGTAGGGGTAGGGGTTAGGGTTAGGGTCAGGGGTTATGGTTAGGGTTAGGGTTAGGGGTTAGGGTTATCGTTAGGTTTAGGGTTGGGTTAGGGTTGGTGTTGGGGTTGGGGTTGGGGTTAGGGTTAGGGGTTAGGGTAAGGGGTTAGGGGTTAGGGTTAGGGTTAGGGGTAGGGTAGGGTAGGATAGGGTTAGGGGTTAGGGTTAGGGGTTAGGGTTAGGGTTGGGTTAGGGTTAGGGTTAGGGGTTAGGGCTAGGGATAGTGCTAGGGCTAGGGCTAGGGGTTAGGTTTAGTGTTAGGGGTTAGGGTTAGGGTTAGGGGTTAGGGTTAGGGCTAGGGCTAGGGCTAGGGTTAGGGTCAGGGTCAGGGTCAGGGGTCAGGGTCAGGGTCAGGGGTTAGGGTTAGGGGTTAGGGTTAGGGTTAGGGTTTACGGTTAGGGTTAGGGTTAGGGTTGGGTTAGGGTTAGGTTAGGGTTAGGGTTAGGGGTTAGGGTTAGGGTTAGGGGTTAGGGTTAGGGTTAGGGGTTAGGGTTGGGGTTGGGGTTGGGGTTAGGGGTTAGGGTTAGGGTTAGGGGTTAGGGTTAGGTTTAGGGTTAGGTTAGGGTTAGGGTTAAGGGATAGGATTAGGGTTAAGTGTTGGGCTTAGGGTTAGGGTTTAGTGTTAGGGTTATCATTAAGGATTAGGGTTAGGGTCAGGGTTAAATGCTTGGGTGCGGGAAATAGCTAGGGTAAGGGTTAAGGTTCACGGATAGGGTTAGTGTTAAGGGTTATGGGTAGGTTTAGGTTTCAGGGTTAGAGTTATCATTAGGGCTTAAGGTTAGGATTAGGCGGTAGGTTATATTTAGGGTTAGATCTAGGCGTTAGGGTAAGGGTTAGCATTAGGGTTAAGAGATAGGATTAGGTTTAATGCTTAGGATTAGGGTTAGGGTTTGGGGTTAAAGTAAGTGTTGGGTGTTAGGTTTAAGGATCAAAGGTTAGGGTTATTTTTAGCTGTAGTGTTAGGGTTAGGGATAAGGGATCCCATTAGCATTAAGGGTCTTCCTTACTGTAGGGTTAAGGGTTAGGCTTAGAGTTAAAGGTTCAGGTTAGGGTCAGTGGTAAGATTTAGGGTGAGGGTTAATGGTTAGGGTAAAGGTTAAGCGTTAGGGTTAGGGATTAATGAATAGGGTTTTTGGTTAGTGTTAGGGTTAGCGGTTAGGAGTTAGTGTTTTATGAAGGGGTATGGTTAGAATTAGGACTGGGGTTAGAGTTAGGGTGAGGTACAGGGGTTAGGTATAGGGGTTAGTTTTAGGGTAAAAGGATAGGATTAGGGTTACGGGTTGGGCTTAGGTTTAGGGTTAAAGTTTACTGCTAGGGTTAGGGATAGGGTTCAGGGTTAGCTTTAGGGGTTCTGGTTAGGGTTAGGTGTTAGGTTAGTGTCAGGGTTAGGTCTAGTCGTGAGGGTAAGGTTTAGGGTTAGCTTTAAGAGCTAGGGATAGGTTTAATGGTTAGGATTAGGATTAGGGTTAAGGGTTAGGGTAAGGCTTAGGGGTTAGGATGAAGGGTTAGGGTCAAGGGTTAGGGTTGTTGTTAGGCATAGCGTTGGGGTTAGAAGTAAGGGTTACTGTCAGTGTTAGGGTTGTAGGTAGGGTTACGGTTAGGGTTAGCGGTTTAGAATTAGGGTTAGGGATTAGGTGTCACAGTGATGACTAGGAGATAGGGTTAGAATTATGGGATGGGGTTGTTCTCAGGAAATGGGTTATGCATTAACGTTAGGATAAGAGGTTAAAGTTAGGCGCACGGTGGGGTTTACGTGTTAAGGGGAGAAATAGGAACAGGGTTGGGTGTTATGTTCAGGGTTAGGGTTATCTGTTAAAGGTATTGTTTATGCTTAGCGCACGGGCCCTGTCTGCATTAGGCGGGCGGGGGGAGTTTAGGGGGCTGGGATTGTACCCGGCAACCCACTCTATCATACTCTGGGCATGGGCCCGTGGGTTTCATGCAGGACACAATGGTAGAGCCTCCTTTCACGCATGGCATGGGAGGATTCTAGGCTTTCTAAACTCTAAGAAAGCAAGAAGTCTGAGAATTAGATTTAGGGTTAAGATTCTGGTTAGGGTTAAGGATGAAGTTTAGTGTTAGGGTGAGGGCTTAGGGTTAGGGATTAGGGTTAGGGTTAAAGGTTACTCTTAGGTTTAATGGTTACACTTTGGTTTCGCGTTGAGGTTTACGGTTAGGGTTAAGATGAGTGGTTAGGGTTTGGTACAGGGTTAGGGTTAAGTGTTAGGTTTAGGGTTGAAGATTAGGATTAGGGTTAGGATTAAAGGTTAGCGTGAGAGTTAACACTTAGTGTTAAGGTTAAGAGTTAGGGTTTAGGGTTAGGGTTAGGGTTAGGGTTAGTTTTAGGGTTATAGTTATGTGCTATGGTTTGTGTTAGAGGTTAGGGTTAGGTTTACTGGTCATGGTTAGGGTTACGTTTAGGGGTTAGCATTAGGGTTAGGGTTAGGGTTAGGTTTAAGGGATAGGATTAGGGTTAAGTGTTTGGCTTAGGGTTAGGGTTTAGTGTTAAGGTTAGCGTTAAGGATGAGGGTTAGGGTCAGGTTAAATGCTTGGGTGCGGGTAATGGTTAGGGTCAGGGTTTACGTTCACGGATAGGGTTAGTGTTAAGGGTTACGGGTAGGTTTACGGTTCTGGGTTAGTGTTAGCATTAGGGCTTAAGGTTAGGATTAGGCGGTAGGTTAGATTTAGGGTTAGATCTAGGCGTTAGGGTAAGGGCTAGCATTAGGGTTAAGAGATCGGGTTAGGTTTAATGCTTAGGATTAGGGTTAGGGTTTGGGGTTAAAGTAAGTGTTAGGGGTTAGGTTTAAGGATCCAAGGTTAGGGTTATTTTTAGCTGTAGTGTTAGGGTTAGGGATAAGGGATCCCATTATCATTAAGGGTCTTCCTTACTGTAGGGTTAAGGGTTAGGCTTAGAGTTAAAGGTTAAGGTTAGGGTCAGGGTTAAGATTTAGGGTGAGGGTTAACAGGGTAAAGGTTAAGCGTTAGGGTTAGGGATTAGTGATTAGGGTTTTTGGTTAGTGTTAGGGTTAGCGGTTAGGATTTAGTGTTTTTTGAAGGGGTATGGTTAGAATTAGGCTTGGGGTTAGAGTTAGGGTGAGGTATAGGGGTTAGGTTTAGGGGTTAGTTTTAGGGTAAAAGGATAGGATTAGGGTTACGGGTTGGGCTTAGGTTTAGGGTTAAAGTTTACTGCTGGGGTTAGGGATAGGGTTCAGGGTTAGCTTTAGGGGTTCTGGTTAGGGTTAGGTGTAAGGTTAGTGTCAGGGTTAGGTCTAGTCGTGAGGGTAAGGTATAGGGTTAGCTTTAAGAGCTATGGTTAGGTTTAATGGTTAGGATTAGGATTAGGGTTAAGTGTTAGGGTAAGGCTTAGGGGTTTGGGTGAAGGGTTAGGGTCAAGGGTTAGGGTTTTTGTTAGGCATAGCGTTGGGGTTAGAAGTAAGGGTTACTGTCAGTGTTAGGGTTGTAGGTAGGGTTACGGTTAGGGTTAGCGGTTTAGAATTAGGGTTAGGGATTAGGTGTCACAGTGATGACTAGGAGATAGGGTTAGAATTATGGGATAGGGGTTGTTCTCAGGAAATGGGTTATGCATTAACGTTAGGATAAGTGGTTAAAGTTAGGCGCACGGTGAGGTTTACGTGTTAAGGGGAGAAATAGGAACAGGGTTGGGTGTTATGTTCAGGGTTAGGGTTATCTGTTAAAGGTATTGTTTATGCTTAGCGCACGGGCCCTGTCTGCATTAGGCGGGCGGGGGGAGTTTAGGGGGCAGGGATTGTACCCGGGAACCCACTCTATCATACTCTGGGTATGGGCCCGTGGGTTTCATGCAGGACACAGTGGTAGAGCCTCCTTTCACGCATGGCATGGGAGGATTGCAGGCTTTCTAAACTCTAAGAAAGCAAGAAGTCTGAGAATTAGATTTAGGGTTAGGATTATGGTTAGGGTTAAGGATGAAGTTTAGTGTTAGGGTGAGGGCTTAGGGTTAGGGAATAGGGTTAGTGTTAAAGGTTACTCTTAGGTTTAACGGTTACACTTTGGTTTAGGGTTGAGGTTTACGGTTAGGGTTAAGATGAGGGATTAGGGTTTGGTACAGGGTTAGGGTTAAGTGTTAGGTTTAGGGTTGAAGATTAGGATTAGGGTTAGGATTAAAGGTTAGCGTGAGAGTTAACGCTTAGGGTTAAGGTTAAGAGTTAGGGTTTAGGGTTAGGGTTAGGGTTAGTTTTAGGGTTAGAGTTATGTGCTATGGTTTGTGTTAGAGGTTAAGGTTAGGTTTACTGGTCACGGTTAGGGTTACTTTTAGAGGTTAGCATTATGGTTAGGGTTAGGGTTAGGGTTAAGGGATAGGATTAGGGTTAAGTGTTGGGCTTAGGGTTAGGGTTTAGTGTTAGGTTTATCATTAAGGATTAGTGTTAGAATCAGGGTTAAATGCTTGGGTGCGGGCAATGGTTAGGGTCACGGTTAAGGTTCACGGATTGGGTTAGTGTTAAGGGTTACGGGTAGGTTTAGGGTTCAGGGTTAGTGTTAGCATTAGGGCTTAAGGTTAGGATTAGGCGGTAGGTTAGATTTAGGGTTAGACCTAGGCGTTAGGGTAAGGGCTAGCGTTAGGGTTAAGAGATAGGGTTAGGTTTAATGCTTAGGATTAGGGTTAGGGTTTGGGGTTAAAGTAAGTGTTAGGGGTTAGGTTTAAGGATCCAAGGTTAGGGTTATTTTTAGCTGTAGTGTTAGGGTTAGGGATAAGGGATCCCATTAGCATTAAGGGTCTTCCTTACTGTAGGGTTAAGGGTTAGGCTTAGAGTTAAAGTTTCAGGTTAGGGTCAGTGTTAAGATTTAGGGTGAGGGTTAACGGTTAGGGTAAAGGTTAAGCGTTAGGGTTAGGGATTAGTGATTAGGGTTTTTGGTTAGTGTTAGGGTTAGTGGTTAGGAGTTAGTGTTTTATGAAGGGGTACGGTTAGAATTAGGATTGGGGTTAGAGTTAGGGTGTGGTATAGGGGTTAGGTTTAGGGGTTAGTTTTAGGATAAAAGGATAGGATTAGGGTTACGGGTTGGGCTTAGGTTTAGGGTTAAAGTTTACTGCTAGGGTTAGGGATAGGGTTCAGGGTTAGCTTTAGGGGTTCTGGTTAGGGTTAGGTGTTAGGTTAGTGTCAGGGTTAGGTTTAGTCGTGAGGGTAAGGTTTAGGGTTAGCTTTAAGAGCTAAGGTTAGGTTTAATGGTTAGGATTAGGATTAGGGTTAAGGGTTAGGGTAAGGCTTAGGGGTTAGGGTGAGGGGTTAGGATCAAGGGTTAGGGTTTTTGTTAGGCATAGCGTTGGGGTTAGAAGTAAGGGTTACTGTCAGTGTTAGGGTTGTAGGTAGGGTTACGGTTAGGGTTAGCGGTTTAGTATTAGGGTTAAAGATTAGGTGTCTCAGTGATGACTAGGAGATAGGGTTTGAATTATGGGATAGGGGTTGTTCTCAGGAAATGGGTTATGCATTAACGTTAGGATAAGAGGTTAAAGTTAGGCGCACGGTGAGGTTTACGTGTTAAGGGGAGAAATAGGAACAGGGTTGGGTGTTATGTTCAGGGTTAGGGTTATCTGTTAAAGGTATTGTTTATGCTTAGCGCACGGGCCCTTCCTGCATTAGGCGGGCGGGGGGAGTTTAGGGGGCTGGGATTGTACCCGGGAACCCACTCTATCATACTCTGGGTATGGGCCCGTGGGTTTCATGCAGGACACAGTGGTAGAGCCTCCTTTCACGCATGGCATGGGAGGATTGCAGGCTTTCTAAACTCTAAGAAAGCAAGAAGTCTGAGAATTAGATTTAGGGTTAGGATTATGGTTAGGGTTAAGGATGAAGTTTAGTGTTAGGGTGAGGGCTTAGGGTTAGGGAATAGGGTTAGGGTTAAAGGTTACTCTTAGGTTTAACGGTTACACTTTGGTTTAGGGTTGAGGTTTACGTTTAGGGTTAAGATGAGTGGTTCCGGTTTATTACAGAGTTAGGATTAAGCGTTAGGTTTAGGGTTGAAGATTAGGATTAGGGTTAGGATTAAAGGTTAGCGTGAGAGTTAACGCTTAGGGTTAAGGTTAAGAGTTAGGGTTTAGGGTTAGGGTTACGGTTAGGGTTAGTTTTAGGGTTAGAGTTATGTGCTATGGTTTGTGTTAGAGGTTAGGGTTAGGTTTACTGGTCACAGTTAGGTTTAGTTTAGGGGGTAGCATTAGGGTTAGGGTTAGGGTTAAGGGATAGGATTAGGGTTAAGTGTTGGGCGTAGGGTTAGGGTTTAGTGTTAGGGTTAGCATTAAGATTAGGGTTAGGGTCAGGGTTAAATGCTTGGGTGCGGGTAATGGTTAGGGTCAGGGTTAAGGTTCACGGATAGGGTTAGTGTTAAGGGTTACCGGTAGGTTTCGGGTTCAGGGTTAGTGTTAGCATTAGGGCT
Organism: Eulemur rufifrons; assembly: GCF_041146395.1. NCBI lineage: Eukaryota > Metazoa > Chordata > Mammalia > Primates > Lemuridae > Eulemur > Eulemur rufifrons. The sequence goes on from NW_027182880.1 coordinate 526,972, forward strand.
TAAGGTTAGGATTAGGCGGTAGGTTAGATTCAGGGTTAGAACTAGGCGTTAGCGTAAGGGCTAGCGTTAGGGTTAAGAGATAGGGTTAGGTTTAATGCTTAGGATTAGGGTTAGGGTTTGGGGTTAAAGAAAGTGTTAGGGGTTAGTTTTAAGGATCCAAGGTTAGGGTTATTTTTAGCTGTAGTATTAGGGTTAGGGATAAGGGATCCCATGAGCATTAAGGGTCTTCCTTCCTGTAGGGTTAAGGGTTAGGCTTAGAATTAAAGGTTAAGGTTAGGGTCAGTGTTAAGATTTAGGGTGAGGGTTAACGGTTAGGGTAATGGTTAAGCGTCAGGGTTAGGGATTAGTGATGAGGGTTTTTGGTTAGTGTTAGGGTTAGCGGTTAGGAGTTAGTGTTTTATGAAGGGGTATGGTTAGAAGTAGGATTGGGGTTAGAGTTAGGGTGAGGTATAGGGGTTAGGTTTAGGGGTTAGTTTTAGGGTAAAAGGATAGGATTAGGGTTACGGGTTGGGCTTAGGTTTAGGGTTGAAGTTTACTGCTAGGGTTAGGGATAGGGTTCAGGGTTAGCTTTAGGGGTTCTGGTTAGGGTTAGGTGTTAGGTTAGTGTCAGGGATAGGTCTAGTCGTGAGGGTAAGGTTTAGGGTTAGCTTTAAGAGCTAGGGTTAGGTTTAATGGTTAGGATTAGGATTATGGTTAAGGGTTAATGTAAGGCTTAGGGGTTAGGGTGAAGTGTTAGCGTCAAGGTTTATGTTAGGCATAGCGTTGGGGTTAGAAGTAAGGGTTACTGTCAGTGTTAGGGTTGTAGGTAGGGTTACGGGTAGGGTTATCGGTTTAGAATTAGGGTTAGGGATTAGGTGTCACAGTGATGACTAGGAGATAGGGCTAGAATTATGGGATAGGGGTTGTTCTCAGGAAATGGGTTTTGCATTAACTTTAGGATAAGAGGTTAAAGTTAGGCGCACGGTGAGGTTTACGTGTTAAGGGGAGAAATAGGAACAGGGTTGGGTGTTATGTTCAGGGTTAGGGTTATCTGTTAAAGGTATTGTTTATGCTTAGCGCACGGGCCCTTCCTGCATTAGGCGGGCGGGGGGAGTTTAGGGGGCTGGGATTGTACCCGGGAACCCACTCTATCATACTCTGGGTATGGGCCCGTGGGTTTCATGCAGGACACAGTGGTAGAGCCTCCTTTCACGCATGGCATGGGAGGATTGCAGGCTTTCTAAACTCTAAGAAAGCAAGAAGTCTGAGAATTAGATTTAGGGTTAGGATTATGGTTAGTGTTAACAATGAAGTTTAGTGTTAGGGTGAGGGCTTAAGGTTAGGGATTAGGGTTAGGGTTAAAGGTTACTCTTAGGTTTAACGGTTACACTTTGGTTTAGGGTTGAGGTTTACGGTTAGGGTTAAGATGAGGGGTTAGGGTTTGGTACAGGGTTAGGGTTAAGTGTTAGGTTTAGGGTTGAAGATTAGGTTAGGGTTTGGATTAAAGGTTAGCGTGAGAGTTAACGCTTAGTGTTAAGGTTAAGAGTTAGTGTTTAGGGTTAGGTTTAGGGTTAGGGTTAGTTTTAGGGTTAGAGTTATGTGCTATGGTTTGTGTTAGAGGTTAGGGTTAGGTTTACTGGTCACGGTTAGGGTTACGTTTAGGGGGTAGCATTAGAGTTAAGGTTAGGGTTAAGGGATAGGATTAGGGATAAGTGTTGGGCTTAGGTTTAGGGTTTATTGTTAGGTTTAGCATTAAGGATTAGGGTTAGGGTCATGGTTAAATGCTTGGGTGCGGGTAATGGTTAGGGTCAGGGTTAAGGTTCACGGATAGGGTTAGTGTTAAGGGTTACGGGTAGGTTTAGGGTTCAGGGTTAGTGTTAGCATTAGTGCTTAAGGTTAGGATTAGGCGGTAGGTTAGATTTAGGGTTAGATCTAGGCGTTAGGGTAAGGGCTAGCGTTAGGGTTAAGAGATAGGGTTAGGTTTAATGCTTAGGATTAGGGTTAGGGTTTGGGGTTAAAGTAAGTGTTAGGGGTTAGGTTTAAGGATCCAAGGTTAGGGTTATTTTTAGCTGTAGTTTTAGGGTTAGGGATAAGGGATCCCATTAGCATTAAGGGTCTTCCTTACTGTAGAGTTAAGGGTTAGGCTTAGAGTTAAAGGTTAAGGTTAGGGTCAGTGTTAAGATTTAGGGTGAGGGTTAACGGTTAGGGTAAAGGTTAAGCGTTAGGGTTAGGGATTAATGATTAGGGTTTTTGGTTAGTGTTAGGGTTAGCGGTTAGGATTTAGTGTTTCATGAAGGGGTATGGTTAGAATTAGGATTGGGGTTAGAGTTAGGGTGAGGTATAGGGGTAAGGTTTAGGGGTTAGTTTTAGGGTAAAAGGATAGGATTAGGGTTACGGGTTGAGCTTAGGTTTAGGGTTAAAGTTTACTGCTAGGGTTAGGGATAGGGTTCAGGGTTAGCTTTAGGGGTTCTGGTTAGGGTTAGGTGTTAGGTTAGTGTCAGGGTTAGGTCTAGTCGTGAGGGTAAGGTTTAGGGTTAGCTTTAAGAGCTAGGGTTAGGTTTAATGGTTAGGATTAGGATTAGGGTTAAGGGTTAGGTTAAGGCTTAGGGGTTAGGATGAAGGGTTAGGGTCAAGGGTTAGGGTTTTTGTTAGGCATAGCGTTGGGGTTAGAAGTAAGGGTTACTGTCAGTGTTAGGGTTGTAGGTAGGGTTACGGTTAGGGTTAGCGGTTTAGAATTAGGGTTAGGGATTAGGTGTCACAGTGATGACTAGGAGATAGGGTTAGAATTATGGGATAGGGGTTGTTCTCAGGAAATGGGTTATGCATTAACGTTAGGATAAGAGGTTAAAGTTAGGCGCACGGTGAGGTTTACGTGTTAAGGGGAGAAATAGGAACAGGGTTGGGTGTTATGTTCAGGGTTAGGGTTATCTGTTAAAGGTATTGTTTATGCTTAGCGCACGGGCCCTGTCTGCATTAGGCGGGCGGGGGGAGTTTAGGGGGCTGGGATTGTACCCGGGAACCCACTCTATCATACTCTGGGTATGGGCCCGTGGGTTTCATGCAGGACACAGTGGTAGAGCCTCCTTTCACGCATAGCATGGGAGGATTGCAGGCTTTCTAAACTCTAAGAAAGCAAGAAGTCTGAGAATTAGATTTAGGGTTAGGGTTCTGGATAGGGTTAAGGATGAAGTTTAGTGTTAGGGTGCGGGCTTAGGGTTAGGGTTAAAGGTTACTCTTAGGTTTAACGGTTACACTTTGGTTTAGGGTTGTGGTTTACGGTTAGGGTTAAGATGAGGGGTTAGGGTTTGGTACAGGGTTAGGGTTAAGTGTTAGGTTTACGGTTGAAGATTAGGATTAGGGTTAGGATTAAAGGTTAGCGTGAGAGTTAACGCTTAGGGTTAAGGTTAAGAGTTAGGGTTTAGGGTTAGGGTTAGTGTTAGGGTTAGTTTTAGGGTTAGAGTTGTGTGCTATGGTTTGTGTTAGAGGTTAGGGTTAGATTTACTGGTCAAGGTTAGGGTTACGTTTAGGGGTTAGCATTAGGGTTAGGGTTAGGGTTAGGGTTAAGGGATAGGATTAGGGATAAGTGTTGGGCTTAGGGATATGGTTTAGTGTTAAGGTTAGCATTAAGGATTAGGGTTAGGGTCAGGTTTAAATGCTTGGGTCCGGGTAATGGTTAGGGTCAGCGTTAAGGTTCATTGATAGGGTTAGTGTTAAGGGTTACGGGTAGGTTTAGGGTTCAGGGTTAGTGTTAGCTTTAGGGCTTAACGATAGGATTACGCGGTATTTTAGATTTAGGGTTAGATCTAGGCGTTAGGGTAAGGGCTAGCGTTAGGTTTAAGAGATAACGTTAGGTTTAATGCTTAGGATTAGGGTTAGGGTTTGGGCTTAAAGTAAGTGTTGGGGGTTAGGTTTAAGGATCCAAGGTTAGGGTTATTTTTAGCTGTAGTGTTAGGGTTAGGGATAAGGGATCCCATTAGCATTAAGTGTCTTCCTTCCTGTAGGGTTAAGGGTTAGGCTTAGAGTTAAAGGTTAAGGTTAGGGTCAGTGTTAAGATTTAGGGTGAGGGTTAACTGTCAGGGTAAACGTTAAGCGTTAGGGTTAGGGATTAATGATTAGGGTTTTTGGTTAGTGTTAGGGTTAGCGGTTAGGATTTAGTGTTTTATGAAGGGGTATGGTTAGAATTAGGATTGGGTTTAGAGTTAGGGTGAGGTATAGGGGTTAGGTTTAGGGGTTAGTTTTAGGGTAAAAGGATAGGATTAGGGTTACGGGTTGGGCTTAGGTTTAGGGTTAATGTTTACTGCTAGGGTTAGGGATAGGGTTCAGGGTTAGCTTTAGGGGTTCTGGTTAGGGTTAGGTGTTAGGTTAGTGTCAGGGTTAGGTCTAGTCGTGAGGGTAAGGTTTAGGGTTAGCTTTAAGAGCTAGGGTTAGGTTTAATGGTTAGGATTAGGATTAGGGTTAAGGGTTAGGGTAAGGCTTAGGGGTTAGGGTGAAGGGTTAGGGTCAAGGGTTAGGGTTTTTGTTAGGCATAGCGTTGGGGTTAGAAGTAAGGGTTACTGTCAGTGTTAGGGTTGTAGGTAGGGTTACGGTTAGGGTTAGCGGTTTAGAATTAGGGTTAGGGATTAGGTGTCACAGTGATGACTAGGAGATAGGGTTAGAATTATGGGATAGGGGTTGTTCTCAGGAAATGGGTTATGCATTAACGTTAGGATAAGAGGTTAAAGTTAGGCGCACGGTGAGGTTTACGTGTTAAGGGGAGAAATAGGAACAGGGTTGGGTGTTATGTTCAGGGTTAGGGTTATCTGTTAAAGGTATTGTTTATGCTTAGCGCACGGGCCCTGTCTGCATTAGGCGGGCGGGGGGAGTTTAGGGGGCTGGGATTGTACCCGGGAACCCACTCTATCATACTCTGGGTATGGGCCCGTGGGTTTCATGCAGGACACAGTGGTAGAGCCTCCTTTCACGCATGGCATGGGAGGATTGCAGGCTTTCTAAACTCTAAGAAAGCAAGAAGTCTGAGAATTAGATTTAGGGTTAGGATTCTGGTTAGGGTTAAGGATGAAGTTTAGTGTTAGGGTGAGGGCTTAGGGTTAGGGATTAGGGTTAGGGTTAAAGGTTACTCTTAGGTTTAACGGTTACACTTTGGTTTAGGGTTGAGGTTTACGGTTAGGGTTAAGATGAGGGATTAGGGTTTGGTACAGGGTTAGGGTTAAGTGTTAGGTTTAGGGTTGAAGATTAGGATTAGGGTTAGGATTAAAGGTTACCATGAGAGTAAACGCTCAGTGTTAAGGTTATGAGTTAGGGGTTAGGGTTAGGGTTAGGGTTAGTTTTAGGGTTAGAGTTATGTGCTATGGTTTGTGTTAGGGTTAGGGTTAGTTTTACTGGTCACGGTTAGGGTTACGTTTAGGGGTTAGCATTAGGGTCAGGGTTAGGGTTAGGGTTAAGGGATAGGTTTAGGGTTAAGTGTTGGGCTTAGGGTTAGGGTTTAGTGTTAGGGTTAGCATTAAGGATTAGAGTTAGGGTCAGGGTTAAATGCTTGGGTGCGGGTAATGGTTAGGGTCAGAGTTTAGGTTCATGGATCGGGTTAGTATTAAGGGTTACGGGTAGGTTTAGGGTTCAGGGTTAGTGTTAGCATTAGGGCTTAAGGTTAGGATTAGGCGGTAGGTTAGATTTAGGGTTAGATCTAGGCGTTAGGGTAAGGGCTAGCGTTAGGGTTAAGAGATAGGGTTAGGTTTAATGCTTAGGATTAGGGTTAGGGTTTGGGGTTAAAGTAAGTGTTAGGGGTTAGGTTTAAGGATCCAAGGTTAGGGTTATTTTTAGCTGTAGTGTTAGGGTTAGGGATAAGGGATCCCATTAGCATTAAGGGTCTTCCTTACTGTAGGGTTAAGGGTTAGGCTTAGAGTTAAAGGTTAAGGTTAAGGTCAGGGTTAAGATTTAAGGTGAGGGTTAACGGTTTGGGTAAAGGTTAAGCGTTAGGGTTAGGGATTAGTGATTAGGGTTTTTGGTTAGTGTTAGGGTTAGCGGTTAGGAGTTAGTGTTTTATGAAGGGGTATGGTTAGAATTAGGATTGGGATGAGAGTTAGGGTGAGGTATAGGGGTTAGGTTTTGGGGTTAGTTTTAGGGTAAAAGGATAGGATTAGGGTTACGGGTTGGGCTTACGTTTAGGGTTAAAGTTTACTGCTGGGGTTAGGGATAGGGTTCCGGGTTAGCTTTAGGGGTTCTGGTTAGGGTTAGGTGTTAGCTTAGTGTCAGGGTTAGGTCTAGTCGTGAGGGTAAGGTTTAGGGTTAGCTTTAAGAGCTAGGGTTAGGTTTAATGGTTAGGATTAGGATTAGGTTTAAGGGTTAGGGTAAGGATTAGGGGTTAGGGTGAAGGGTTAGGGTCAAGGGTTAGGGTTTTTGTTAGGCATAGCGTTGGGGTTAGAAGTAAGGGTTACTGTCAGTGTTAAGGTTGTAGGTAGGGTTTCGGGTAGGGTTAGCGGTTTAGAATTAGGGTTAGGGATTAGGTGTCACAGTGATGACTAGGAGATAGGGTTAGAATTATGGGATAGGGGTTGTTCTCAGGAAATGGGTTATGCATTAACGTTAGGATAAGAGGTTAAAGTTAGGCGCACGGTGAGGTTTACGTGTTAAGGGGAGAAATAGGAACAGGGTTGGGTGTTATGTTCAGGGTTAGGGTTATCTGTTAAAGGTATTGTTTATGCTTAGCGCACGGGCCCTGTCTGCATTAGGCGGGCGGGGGGAGTTTAGGGGGCTGGGATTGTACCCGGGAACCCACTCTATCATACTCTGGGTATGGGCCCGTGGGTTTCATGCAGGACACAGTGGTAGAGCCTCCTTTCACGCATGGCATGGGAGGATTGCAGGCTTTCTAAACTCTAAGAAAGCAAGAAGTCTGAGAATTAGATTTAGGGTTAGGATTCTGGTTAGGGTTAAGGATGAAGTTTAGTGTTAGGGTGAGGGCTTAGGGTTAGGGAATAGGATTAGGGTTAAAGGTTACTCTTAGGTTTAACGGTTACACTTTGGTGTAGGGTTGAGGTTTACGGTTAGGGTTAAGATGAGGAGTTAGGGTATGGTACAGGGTTAGGATTAAGTGTTAGGTTTAGGGTTGAATATTAGGATTAGGGTTAGGATTAAAGGTTAGCGTGAGAGTTAACGCTTAGGTTTAAGGTTAAGAGTTAGGGTTTAGGGTTAGGGTTAGGGTTAGTTTTAGGGTTAGAGTTATGTGCTATGGTTTGTGTTAGAGGTTACGGTTAGGTTTACTGGTCACGGTTAGGGTTACTTTTAGGGGTTAGCATTAGGGTTAGGGTTAGGGTTAGGGTTAAGGGATAGGATTAGGGTTAAGTGTTGGGCTTAGGGTTAGGGTTTAGTGTTAGGGTTATCAATAAGGATTAGGGGTAGGGTCAGTGTTAAATTCTTGGGTGCGGGTAATGGTTAGGGTCAGGGTGAAGGTTCAAGGATAGGGTTAGTGTTAAGGGTTACGGGTAGGTTTAGGTTTCAGGGTTAGTGTTAGCATTAGGGCTTAAGGTTAGGATTAGGCGGTAGGTTAGATTTAGGGTTAGATCTAGGCATTAGGGTAAGAGCTAGTGTTAGGGTTAAGATATAGGGTTAGGTTTAATGCTTAGGGTTAGGGTTAGGGTTTGGGGTTAAAGTAAGTGTTAGGGGTTAGCTTTAAGGATCAAAGATTAGGCTTATTTTTAGCTGTAGTGTGAGGGTTAGGGATAAGGGATCCCATTAGCATTAAGGGTCTTCCTTACTGTAGGGATAAGGGTTAGGTTTAGAGTTAAAGGTTAAGGTTAGGGTCAGTGTTAAGATTTAGGGTGAGGGTTAACGGTCAGGGTAAACGTTAAGTGTTAGGGTTAGGGATTAGTGATTAGGGTTTTTGGTTAGTGTTAGGGTTAGCGGTTAGGAGTTAGTGTTTTATGAAGGGGTATGGTTAGAATTAGGATTGGGGTTAGAGTTAGGGTGAGGTATAGGGGTTAGGTTTAGGGGTTAGTTTTAGGGTAAAAGGATAGAATTAGCGTTATGGGTTGGGCTTAGGTTTAGGGTTAAAGTTTACTGCTGGGGTTAGGGATAGGGTTCAGGGTTAGCTTTAGGGGTTCTGGTTAGGGTTAGGTGTTAGGTTAGTGTCAGGGTTAGGTCTAGTCGTGAGGGTAAGGTTTAGGGTTAGCTTTAAGAGCTAGGGTTAGCTTTAAGATCTAGGGTTAGGTTTAATGGTTAGGATTAGGATTAGGGTTAAGGGTTAGGGTAAGGCTTAGGGGTTAGGGTGAAGGGTTAGGTCAAGGGTTAGGGTTTTTGTTAGGCATAGCGTTGGGGTTAGAAGTAAGGGTTACTGTCAGTGTTAGGGTTGTAGGTAGGGTTACGGTTAGGGTTAGCGGATTAGAATTAGGGTTAGGGATTAGGTGTCACAGTGATGACTAGGAGATAGGGTTAGAATTATGGGATAGGGGTTGTTCTCAGGAAATGGGTTATGCATTAAAGTTAGGATAAGAGGTTAAAGTTAGGCGCACGGTGAGGTTTACGTGTTAAGGGGAGAAATAGGAACAGGGTTGGGTGTTATGTTCAGGGTTAGGGTTATCTGTTAAAGGTATTGTTTATGCTTAGCGCACGGGCCCTGTCTGCATTAGGCGGGTGGGGGGAATGTAGGGGGCTGGGATTGTACCCGGGAACCCACTCTATCATACTCTGGGTATGGGCCCGTGGGTTTCATGCAGGACACAGTGGTAGAGCCTCCTTTCACGCATGGCATGGGAGGATTGCAGGCTTTCTAAACTCTAAGAAAGCAAGAAGTCTGAGAATTAGATTTAGGGTTAGGATTATGGTTAGGGTTAAGGATGAAGTTTAGTGTTAGGGTGAGGGCTTAGGGTTAGGGCTTAGGGTTAGGGTTAAAGGTTACTCTTAGGTTTAACGGTTACACTTTGGTTTAGGGTTGAGGTTTACGGTTAGGGTTAAGATGAGGGGTTAGGGTTTGGTACAGAGTTAGGGTTAAGTGTTAGGTTTAGGGTTGAAGATTAGGATTAGGGTTAGGATTAAAGGTTAGCGTGAGAGTTAACGCTTAGTGTTAAGGTTAAGTGTTAGGGTTTAGGGTTAGGGTTAGGGTTAGGGTTAATTTTAGGCTTAGAGTTATGTGTTATCGTTTGTGTCAGAGGTTAGAGTTAGGTTTACTGGTCACGGTTAGGGTTACGTTTAGGGGGTAGCATTAGGGTTAGGGTTAGGGATAAGGGATAGGATTAGGGTTAAGTGTTGGGCTTAGGGTTAGGGTTTAGTGTTAGGTTTATCATTAAGGATTAGTGTTAGAATCAGGGTTAAATGCTTGGGTGCGGGTAATGGCAGAGTCAGGGTTAAGGTTCACGGATAGGGTTAGTGTTAAGGGTTACGGGTAGGTTTAGGGTTCAGGGTTAGTGTTAGCATTAGGGCTTAAGGTTAGGATTAGGCGGTAGGTTAGATTTAGGGTTAGATCTAGGCGTTAGGGTAAGGGCTAGCGTTAGGGTTAAGAGATAGGGTTAGGTTTAATGCTTAGGGTTAGGGTTAGGGTTTGGGGTTAAAGTAAGTGTTAGGGGTTAGGTTTAAGGTTCCAAGGTTAGGGTTATTTTTAGCTGTAGTGTTAGGGTTAGGGATAAGGGATCCCATTAGCATTAAGGGTCTTCCTTACTATAGGGTTAAGGGTTAGGCTTAGAGTTAAAGGTTAAGGTTAGGGTCAGTGTTAAGATTTAGGGTGAGGGTTAACGGTTAGGGTAAAGGTTAAGCGTTAGGGTTAGGGATTAGTGATTAGGGTTTTTCGTTAGTGTTAGGGTTAGCGGTTAGGAGTTAGTGTTTTATGAAGGGGTATGGTTAGAATTTGGATTGGGGTTAGAATTAGGGTGAGGTATAGGGGTTAGGTTTAGGGGTTAGTTTTAGGGTAAAAGGATAGGATTAGCGTTACGGGTTGGGCTTAGGTTTAGGGTTAAAGTTCACTGCTAGGGTTAGGGATAGGGTTCAGGGTTAGCTTTAGGGGTTCTGGTTAGGGTTAGGTGTTAGGTTAGTGTCAGGGTTAGGTCTAGTCGTGAGGGTAAGGTTTAGGGTTAGCTTTAAGAGCTAGGGTTAGGTTTAATGGTTAGGATTAGGATTAGGGTTAAGGGTTAGGGTAAGGCTTAGGGGTTAGGGTGAAGGGTTAGGGTCAAGGTTTAGGGTTTTTGTTAGGCATAGCGTTGGGTTTAGAGGTAAGGGTTACTGTCAGTGTTAGGGTTGTAGGTAGGGTTACGGTTAGGGTTAGCGGTTTAGAATTAGGGTTAGGGATTAGGTGTCACAGTGATGACTAGGAGATAGGGTTAGAATTATGGGATGGGGTTGTTCTCAGGAAATGGGTTATGCATTAACGTTAGGATAAGAGGTTAAAGTGAGGTGCACGGTAAGGTTTACGTGTTAAGGGGAGAAATAGGAACAGGGTTGGGTGTTATGTTCCGGGTTAGGGTTATCTGTTAAAGGTATTGTTTATGCTTAGCGCACGGGCCCTGTCTGCATTAGGCGGGCGGGGGGAGTTTAGGGGGCTGGGATTGTACCCGGGAACCCACTCTATCATAATCTGGGTATGGGCCCGTGGGTTTCATGCAGGACACAGTGGTAGAGCCTCCTTTCACGCATGGCATGGGAGGATTGCAGGCTTTCTAAACTCTAAGAAAGCAAGAAGTCTGAGAATTAGATTTAGGGTTAGGATTCTGGTTAGGGTTAAGGATGAAGTTTAGTGTTAGGGTGAGGGCTTAGGGTTAGGGATTAGGGTTAGGTTTAAAGGTTACTCTTAGGTTTAACGGTTACACTTTAATTTAGGGTTGAGGTTTACGTTTAGGCTTAAGATGAGAGGTTAGGGTTTGGTACAGGGTTAGGGTTAAGTGTTAGGTTTAGGGTTGAAGATTAGGATTAGGGTTAGGATTAAAGGTTAGCGTGAGAGTTAACGCTTAGGGTTATGGTTAAGAGTTAGGGTTTAGGGTTAGGGTTAGGGTTAGTTTTAGGGTTAGAGTTATGTGCTATGGTTTGTGTTAGAGGTTAGGGTTAGGTTTACTGGTCATGGTTAGGGTTACGTTTAGGGGTTAGCATTAGGGTTAGGGTTAGGGTTAGGGTTAAGGGATAGGATTAGGGTTAAGTGTTGGGCGTAGTGTTAGGGTTTAGTGTTAGGGTTAGCATTAAGGATTAGGGTTAGGGTCAGGGTTAAATGCTTGGGTGCGGGTAATGGTTAGGGTCAGGGTTAAGGTTCACGGATAGGGTTAGTGTTAAGGGTTACGGGTAGGTTTAGGGTTCAGGGTTAGTGTTAGCATTAGGGCTTAAGGTTAGGATTAGGCGGTAGGTTAGATTCAGGGTTAGAACTAGGCGTTAGGGTAAGGGCTAGCGTTAGGGTTAAGAGATAGGTTTAGGTTTAATGCTTAGGATTAGGGTTAGGGTTTGGGGTTAAAGAAAGTGTTAGGGGTTAGTTTTAAGGATCCAAGGTTACGGTTATTTTTACCTGTAGTGTTAGGGTTAGGGATAAGGTATCCCATTAGCATTAAGGGTCTTCCTTCCTGTAGGGTTAAGGGTTAGGCTTAGAATTAAAGGTTAAGGTTAGGGTCAGTGTTAAGATTTAGGGTGAGGGTTAACGGTTAGGGTAAAGGTTAAGTGTCAGGGTTAGGGATTAGTGATTAGGGTTTTTGGTTAGTGTTAGGGTTAGCGGTTAGGAGTTAGTGTTTTATGAAGGGGTATGGTTAGAATTAGGATTGGGGTTAGAGTTAGGGTGAGGTATAGGGGTTAGGTTTAGGGGTTAGTTTTAGGGTAAAAGGATAGGATTAGGGTTACGGGTTGGGCTTAGGTTTAGGGTTAAAGTTTACTGCTAGGGTTAGGGATAGGGTTCAGGGTTAGCTTTAGGGGTTCTGGTTAGGGTTAGGTGTTAGGTTAGTGTCAGGGTTAGGTCTAGTCGTGAGGGTAAGGTTTAGGGTTAGCGTTAAGAGCTAGGGTTAGGTTTAATGGTTAGGATTAGGATTAGGTTTAAGGGTTAGGGTAAGGCTTAGGGGTTAGGGTGAAGGGTTAGGGTCAAGGTTTAGGGTTTTTGTTAGGCATAGCGTTGGGTTTAGAAGTAAGGGTTACTGTCAGTGTTAGGGTTGTAGGCAGGGTTACGGTTAGGGTTAGCGGTTTAGAATTAGGGTTAGGGATTAGGTGTCACAGTGATGACTAGGAGATAGGGTTAGAATTATGGGATAGGGGTTGTTCTCAGGAAATGGGTTTTGCATTAACTTTAGGATAAGAGGTTAAAATTATGCGCACGGTGAGGTTTACGTGTTAAGGGGAGAAATAGGAACAGGGTTGGGTGTTATGTTCAGGGTTAGGGTTATCTGTTAAAGGTATTGTTTATGTTTAGCGCACAGGCCCTGTCTGCATTAGGCGGGCGGGGGGAGTTTAGGGGGCTGGGATTGTACCCGGGAACCCACTCTATCATACTCTGGGTATGGGCCCGTGGGTTTCATGCAGGACACAGTGGTAGAGCCTCCTTTCACGCATGGCATGGGAGGATTGCAGGCTTTCTAAACTCTAAGAAAGCAAGAAGTCTGAGAATTAGATTTAGGGTTAGGATTATGGTTAGGGTTAAGGATGAAGTTTAGTGTTAGGGTGAGGGCTTAGGGTTAGGGAATAGGGTTAGGTTTAAAGGTTACTCTTAGGTTTAACGGTTACACTTTGGTTTAGGGTTGAGGTTTACGGTTAGGGATAAGATGAGGGGTTATGGTTTGGTACAGGGTTAGGATTAAGTGTTAGGTTTAGGGTTGAAGATTAGGATTAGGGTTAGAATTAAAGGTTAGCGTGAGAGTTAACGCTTAGGGTTAAGGTTAAGTGTTAGGGTTTAGGGTTAGGGTTAGGGTTAGTTTTAGGGTTAGAGTTAAGTGCTATGGTTTGTGTTAGAGGTTAGGGTTAGGTTTACTGGTCACGGTTAGGGTTACGTTTAGGGGTTAGCATTAGGGTTAGGGTTAAGGGATAGGATTAGGGTTAAGTGTTGGGCTTAGGGTTAGGGTTTAGTGTTAAGGTTAGCATTAAGGATTAGGGTTAGGGTCAGGGTTAAATGCTTGGGTGCGTGTAATGGTTAGGGTCAGGGTTTAGGTTCACGGATAGGGTTAGTGTTAAGGGTTACCGGTAGGTTTAGGGTTCAGGGTTAGTGTTAGCATTAGGGCTTAAGGTTAGGATTAGGCGGTAGGTTAGATTTAGGGTTAGATCTAGGCGTTAGAGTAAGGGCTAGCGTTAGGGTTAAGACATAGGATTAGGTTTAATGCTTAGGATTAGGGTTAGGGTTTGGGGTTAAAGTAAGTGTTAGGGGTTAGGTTTAAGGATCCAAGGTTAGGGTTATTTTTAGCTGTAGTGTTAGGGTTAGGGATAAGGGATCCCATTAGCATTAAGGGTCTTCCTTACTGTAGGGTTAAGGGTTAGGCTTAGAGTTAAAGGTTAAGGTTAGGGTCAGTGTTAAGATTTAGGGTGAGGGTTAACGGTTAGGGTAAAGGTTAAGCGTTAGGGTTAGGGATTAGAGATTAGGGTTTTTGGTTAGTGTTAGGGTTAGCGGTTAGGAGTTAGTGTTTTATGAAGGGGTACGGTTAGAATTAGGATTGGGGTTAGAGTTAGGGTGAGTTATACGGGTTAGGTTTAGGGGTTAGTTTTAGGGTAAAAGGATAGGATTAGGGTTACGGGTTGGGCTTAGGTTTAGGGTTAAAGTTTACTGCTGGGGTTAGGGATAGGGTTCAGGGTTAGCTTTAGGGGTTCTGGTTAGGGTTAGGTGTTAGGTTAGTGTCAGGGTTAGGTCTAGTCGTGAGGGTAAGGTTTAGGGTTAGCTTTAAGAGCTAGGGTTAGGTTTAATGGTTAGGATTAGGATTAGGGTTAAGGGTTAGGGTAAGGCTTAGGGGTTAGTGTGAAGGGTTAGAGTCAAGGATTAGGGTTTTTGTTAGGCATAGCGTTGGGGTTAGAAGAAAGGGTTACTGTCAGTGTTAGGGTTGTAGGTAGGGTTACGGTTAGGGTTAGCGGTTTAGAATTAGGGTTAGGGATTAGGTGTCACAGTGATGACTAGGAGATAGGGTTAGAATTATGGGATAGGGGTTGTTCTCAGGAAATGGGTTATGCATTAACGTTAGGATAAGAGGTTAAAGTTAGGCGCACGGTGAGGTTTACGTGTTAAGGGGAGAAATAGGAACAGGGTTGGGTGTTATGTTCAGGGTTAGGGTTATCTGTTAAAGGTATTGTTTATGCTTAGCGCACGGGCCCTGTCTGCATTAGGCGGGCGGGGGGAGTTTAGGGGGCTGGGATTGTACCCGGGAACCCACTCTATCATACTCTGGGTATGGGCCCGTGGGTTTCATGCAGGACACAGTGGTAGAGCCTCCTTTCACGCATGGCATGGGAGGATTGCGGGCTTTCTAAACTCTAAGAAAGCAAGAAGTCTGAGAATTAGATTTAGGGTTAGGATTCTGGTTAGGGTTAAGGATGAAGTTTAGTGTTAGGGTGAGGGCTTAGGGTTAGGGATTAGGGTTAGGGTTAAAGGTTACTCTTAGGTTTAACGGTTACACTTTAATTTAGGGTTGAGGTTTACGTTTAGGCTTAAGAGGAGGGGTTAGGGTTTGGTACAGGGTTAGGGTTAAGTGTTAGGTTTAGGCTTGAAGATTAGGATTAGGGTTAGGATTAAAGGTTAGCGTGAGAGTTAACGCTTAGGGTTAAGGTTAAGGGTTAGGATTTAGGGTTACGGTTAGGGTTAGTTTTAGGGTTAGAGTTAAGTGCTATGGTTTGTGTTAGAGGTTAGGTTTACGTTTACTGGTCACGGTTAGGTTTACGTTTAGGGGTTAGCATTAGGGTTAGAGTTAGGGTTAGGGTTAAGGGATAGGATTAGGGTTAAGTGTTGGGCTTAGGGTTAGGGTTTAGTGTTAAGGTTAGCATTAAGTATTAGGGTTAGGGTCAGGGTTAAATGCTTGGGTGCGGGTAATGGTTAGGGTCAGGTTTAGGTTCACGGATAGGGTTAGTGTTAAGGGTTACGGGTAGGTTTAGGGTTCAGGGTTAGTGTTAGCATTAGGGCTTAAGGTTAGGATTAGGCGGTAGGTTAGAATTAGGGTTAGATCTAGGCGTTAGAGTAAGGGCTAGCGTTAGGGTTAAGAGATAGGATTAGGTTTAATGCTTAGGAATAGGGTTAGGGTTTGGGGTTAAAGTAAGTGTTAGGGGTTAGGTTTAAGGATCCAAGGTTAGGGTTATTTTTATCTGTAGTGTTAGGGTTAGGGATAAGGTATCCCATTAGCATTAAGGGTCTTCCTTCCTGTAGGGTTAAGGGTTAGGCTTAGAGTTAAAGGTTAAGGTTAGGGTCAGTGTTAAGATTTAGGGTGAGGGTTAACGGTTAGGGTAAAGGTTATGCGTTAGGGTTAGGGATTAGTGATTAGGGTTTTTGGTTAGTGTTAGGGTTAGCGGTTAGGAGTTAGTGTTTTATGAAGGGGTACGGTTAGAATTAGGATAGGGGTTAGAGTTAGGGTGAGGTATAGGGGTTAGGTTTAGGCGTTAGTTTTAGGGTAAAAGGATAGGATTAGGGTTACGGGTTGGGCTTAGGTTTAGGGTTAAAGTTTACTGCTGGGGTTAGGGATAGGGTTCAGGGTTAGCTTTAGGGGTTCTGGTTAGGGTTAGGTGTTAGGTTAGTGTCAGGGTTAGGTCTAGTCGTGAGGGTAAGGTTTAGGGTTAGCTTTAAGAGCTAGGGTTAGGTTTAATGGTTAGGATTAGGATTAGGGTTAAGGCTTAGGGTAAGGCTTAGGGGTTAGGGTGAAGGGTTAGAGTCAAGGGTTAGGGTTTTTGTTAGGCATAGCGTTGGGGTTAGAAGAAAGGGTTACTGTCAGTGTTAGGGTTGTAGGTAGGGTTACGGTTAGGGTTAGCGGTTTAGA
Source organism: Eulemur rufifrons (assembly GCF_041146395.1). NCBI lineage: Eukaryota > Metazoa > Chordata > Mammalia > Primates > Lemuridae > Eulemur > Eulemur rufifrons. The sequence goes on from NW_027182880.1 coordinate 542,826, forward strand.
ATTAGGGTTAGGGATTAGGTGTCACAGTGGTGACTAGGAGATAGGGTTAGAATTATGGGATAGGGGTTGTTCTCAGGAAATGGGTTATGCATTAACGTTAGGATAAGAGGTTAAAGATAGGCACACGGTGAGGTTTACGTGTTAACGGGAGAAATAGGAACAGGGTTGGGTGTTATGTTCACGGTTAGGGTTATCTGTTAAAGGTATTGTTTATGCTTAGCGCACGGGCCCTGTCTGCATTAGGCGTGCGGGGGGATTTTAGGGGGCTGGGATTGTACCCGGGAACCCACTCTATCATACTCTGGGTATGGGCCCGTGGGTTTCATGCAGGACACAGTGGTAGAGCCTCCTTTCACGCATGGCATGGGAGGATTGCAGGCTTTCTAAACTCTAAGAAAGCAAGAAGTCTGAGAATTAGATTTAGGGTTAGGATTCTGGTTAGGATTAAGGATGAAGTTTAGTGTTAGGGTGAGGGCTTAGGGTTAGGGATTAGGGTTAGGGTTAAAGATTACTCTTATTTTTAACGGTTACACTTTGGTTTAGAGTTGAGGTTTACGTTTAGGGTTAAGATGAGGGGTTAGGGTTTGGTACAGGGTTAGGGTTAATTGTTAGCTTTAGGGTTGAAGATTAGGATTAGGGTTAGGATTAAAGGTTAGCGTGAGAGTTAACGCTTAGTGTTAAGGTTAAGAATTAGGGTTTAGGGTTAGGGTTAGGGTTCGGGTTAGTTTTAGGTTTAGAGTTATGTGCTATGGTTTGTGTTACAGGTTAGGGTTAGGTTTACTGGTCACAGTTAGGTTTAGTTTAGGGGGTAGCCTTAGGGTTAGGGTTAGGGTTAAGGGATAGGATTAGGGTTAAGTGTTGGGCGTAAGGTTAGGGTTTAGTGTTAGGGTTAGCATTAAGGATTAGGGTTAGGGTCAGGGTTAAATGCTTGGGTGCGGGTAATGGTTAGAGTCAGGGTTAAGGTTCACGGATAGGGTTAGTGTTAAGGGTTACGGGTAGGTATAGGGTTCAGGGTTAGTGTTATCCTTAGGGCTTAAGGTTAGGATTAGGCGGTAGGTTAGATTTAGGTTTAGATCTAGGCGTTAGGGTTAGGGCTAGAGTTAGGGTTAAGAGATAGGGTTAGGTTTAATGCTTAGGATTAGGGTTAGGGTTTGGGGTTAAAGTAAGTGTTAGGGGTTGGGTTTAAGGATCCAAGGTTAGGGTTATTTTTAGCTGTAGTGTTAGGGTTAGGGATAAGGTATCCCATTAGCATTAAGGGTCTTCCTTCCTGTAGGGTTAAGGGTTAGGCTTAGAGTTAAAGGTTAAGGTTAGGGTCAGTGTTAAGATTTAGGGTGAGGGTTAACGGTTAGGGTAAAGGTTATGCGTTAGGGTTAGGGATTAGTGATTAGGGTTTTTGGTTAGTTTTAGGATTAGTGGTTAGGAGTTAGTGTTTTATGAAGGGGTATGGTTAGAATTAGGATTGGGGTTAGAGTTAGGGTGAGGTATAGGGGTTAGGTTTAGGGGTTAGTTTTAGGGTAAAAGGATAGGATTAGGGTTACGGGTTGGGCTTAGGTTTAGGGTTAAAGTTTACTGCTGGGGTTAGGGATAGGGTTCAGTGTTAGCTTTAGGGGTTCTGGTTAGGGTTAGGTGTTAGGTTAGTGTCAGGGTTAGGTCTAGTCGTGAGGGTAAGGTTTAGGGTTAGCTTTAAGAGCTAGGGTTAGGTTTAATGGTTAGGATTAGGATTAGGGTTAAGGATTAGGGTAAGGCTTAGGGGTTAGGGTGAAGGGTGAGGGTCAAGGGTTAGGGTTTTTGTTAGGCATAGCGTTGGGGTTAGAAGTAAGGGTTACTGTCAGTGTTAGGGTTGTAGGTAGGGTTACGGTTAGGATTAGCGGTTTAGAATTAGGGTTAGGGATTAGGTGTCACAGTGATGACTAGGAGATAGGGTTAGAATTATGGGATAGGGGTTGTTCTCAGGAAATGGGTTATGCATTAAAGTTAGGATAAGAGGTTAAAGTTAGGCGCACGGTGAGGTTTACGTGTTAAGGGGAGAAATAGGAACAGGGTTGGGTGTTATGTTCAGGGTTAGGGTTATCTGTTAAAGGTATTGTTTATGCTTAGCACACGGGCACTGTCTGCATTAGGCGGGCGGGGGGAGTTTAGCGGGCTGGGATTGTACCCGGGAAACCACTCTATCAT
>NW_027182880.1:557500-565000 GCF_041146395.1 Eulemur rufifrons
TTAGGGTTAGGGTTTAGTGTTAGGGTTATCATTAAGGATTAGGGTTAGGGTCAGGGTTAAATGCTTGGGTGCGGGTAATGGTTAGGTTCAGGGTTAAGGTTCACGGATAGGGTTAGTGTTAAGGGTTACGGGTAGGTTTAGGGCTCAGGGTTAGAGTTAGCATTAGGACTTAAGTTTAGGATCAGGCGGTAGTTTCGATTTAGGGTTAGATCTAGGCGTTAGGGTAAGGGCTAGCGTTAGGGTTAAGAGATAGGGTTAGGTTTAATGCTTAGGATTAGGGTTAGGGTTTGGGGTTAAAGTAAGTGTTAGGGGTTAGGTTTAAGGATCCAAGGTTAGGGTTATTTTTAGCTGTAGTGTTAGGGTTAGGGATAAGGGATCCCATTAGCATTAAGGGTCTTCCTTCCTGTAGGGTTAAGGGTTAGGCTTAGAGTTAAAGGTTAAGGTTAGGGTCAGTGTTAAGATTAAGGGTGAGGGTTAACGGTTAGGGTAAAGGTTAAGTGTTAGGTTTAGGGATTAGTGATTAGGGTTTTTGGTTAGTGTTAGGTTAGCGGTTAGTGTTTTATGAAGGGGTATGGTTAGAATTAGGATTGGGGTTAGAGTTAGGGTGAGGTATAGGGGTTAGGTTTAGGGGTTAGTTTTAGGGTAAAAGGATGGGATTAGGGTTACGGGTTGGGCTTAGGTTTAGGGTTAAAGTTTACTGCTAGGGTTAGGGATAGGGTTCAGGGTTAGCTTTAGGGGTTCTGGTGAGGGTTAAGTGTTAGGTTAGTGTCAGGGTTAGGTCTAGTCGTGAGGGTAAGGTTTAGGGTTAGCTTTAAGAGCTAGGGTTAGGTTTAATGGTTAGGATTAGGATTAGGGTTAAGGATTAGGGTAAGTCTTAGGGGTTAGGGTGAAGGGTTATGGTCAAGGGTTAGGATTTTGTTAGGCATAGCGTTGGGGTTAGAAGTAAGGGTTACTGTCAGTGTTAGGGTTGTAGGTAGGGTTACGGTTAGGGTTAGCGGTTTGGAATTAGGGTTACGGATTAGGTGTCACAGTGATGACTAGGAGATAGGGTTAGAATTAAGGGATAGGGGTTGTTCTCAGGAAATGGGTTATGCATTAACGTTAGGATAAGAGGTTAAAGTTAGACGCACGGTGAGGTTTACGTGTTAAGGGGAGAAATAGGAACAGGGTTGGGTGTTATGTTCAGGGTTAGGGTTATCTGTTAAAGGTATTGTTTATGCTTAGCGCACGGGCCCTGTCTGCATTAGGCGGGCGGGGGGAGTTTAGGGGGCTGGGATTGTACCCGGGAACCAACTCTATCATATTCTGGGTATGGGGCCGTGGGTTTCATGCAGGACACAGTGGTAGAGCCTCCTTTGACGCATGGCATGGGAGGATTGCAGGCTTTCTAAACTCTAAGAAAGCAAGAAGTCTGAGAATGAGATTTAGGGTTGGATTATGGTTAGGGTTAAGGATGAAGTTTAGTGTTAGGGTGAGGGCTTAGGGTTAGGGATTAGGGTTAGGGTTAAAGATTACTCTTAGGTTTAACGGTTACACTTTGGTTTAGGGTTGAGGTTTACGGTTAGTGTTAAGATGAGCGGTTAGGGTTTGGTACAGGGTTAGGGTTAAGTGTTAGGTTTAGGGTTGGAGATTAGGAATAGGGTTAGGATTAAAGGTTAGCGTGAGAGTTAAGGCTTAGGGTTAAGGTTAAGAGTTAGGGTTTATGGTTAGGGATAGGCTTAGGGTTAGTTTTAGGGTTAGAGTTATGTGCTATGATATGTGTTAGAGGTTAGTGTTAGGTTTACTGGGCACGGATAGGGTTACGTTTAGGGGTTAGCATTAGGGTTAGGGTTAGGGTTAAGGGATAGGATTAGGGTTAAGTTTTGGGCTTAGGGTTAGGGTTTAGTCTTAGGGTTAGCATTAAGTATTAGTGTTAGGGTCAGGGTTAAATGCTTGGGTGCGGGTAATGGTTAGGGTCAGGGTTAAGGTTCACGGATAGGGTTAGTGTTAAGGGTTATGGGTAGGTTTATGGTTCAGGGTTAGAGTTAGCATTAGGGCTTAAGGTTAGGATTAGGCGGTAGGTTAGATTTACGGTTAGATCTAGGCGTTAGGGTAAGGGCTAGCGTTAGGGTTAAGAGATAGGGTTAGGTTTAATGCTTATTATTAGGGTTAGGGTTTGGGGTTAAAGTAAGTGTTAGGGGTTAGGTTTCAGGATCAAAGGTTAGGGTTATTTTTATCTGTAGTGTTAGGGTTAGGGATAAGGGATCCCATTAGCATTAAGGGTCTTCCTTACTGTAGGATTAAGGGATAGGCTTAGAGTTAAAGGTTAAGGTTAGGGTCAGTGTTAAGATTTAGGGTGAGGGTTAACATTTAGGGTAAAGGTTAAGCGTTAGGGTTAGGGATTAGTGATTAGGGTTTTTGGTTAGTGTTAGGGTTAGCGGTTAGGAGTTAGTGTTTTATGAAGGGGTACGGTTAGATTTAGGATTGGGGTTAGAGTTAGCGTGAGGTGTAGGGGTTAGGTTTAGGGGTTAGTTTTAGGGTAAAAGGATAGGATTAGGGTTACGGGTTGGGCTTAGGTTTAGGGTTAAGGTTTACTGCTAGGGTTAGGGATAGGGTTCAGGGTTAGCTTTAGGGGTTCTGGTTAGGGTTAGGTGTTAGGTTAGTATCAGGGTTAGGTCTAGTCGTGAGGGTAAAGTTTAGGGTTAGCTTTAAGAGCTAGGGTTAGGTTTAATGGTTAGGATTAGGATTAGGGTTAAGGTTTAGGGTAAGGCTTAGGGGTTAGGGTGAAGGGTTAGGGTCAAGGGTTAGGGTTTTTGTTAGGCATAGCGTTGGGGTTAGAAGTAAGGGTTATTGTCAGTGTTAGGGTTGTAGGTAGGGTTACGGTTAGGGTTAGCGGTTTAGAATTAGGGTTAGGGATTAGGTGTCACAGTGATGACTAGGAGATAGGGTTAGAATTATGGGATAGGGGTTGTTCTCAAGAAATGGGTTATGCATTAACGTTAGGATAAGAGGTTAAAGTTAGGCGCACGGTGAGGTTTACGTGTTAAGGGGAGAAATAGGAACAGGGTTGGGTGTTATGTTCAGGGTTAGGGTTATCTGTTAAAGGTATTGTTTATGCTTAGCGCACGGGCCCTGTCTGCATTAGGCGGGCGGGGGGAGTTTAGGGGGCTGGGATTGTACCCGGGAACCAACTCTATCATACTCTGGGTATGGGCCCGTGGGTTTCATGCAGGACACAGTGGTAGAGCCTCCTTTCACGCATGGCATGGGAGGATTGCAGGCTTTCTAAACTCTAAGAAAGCAAGAAGTCTGAGAATTAGATTTAGGGTTAGGATTATGGTTAGGGTTAAGGATGAAGTTTAGTGTTAGGGTGAGGGCTTAGGGTTAGGGATTAGGGTTAGGGTTAAAGGTTACTCTTGGGTTTAACGGTTCCACTGTGGTTTAGGGTTGAGGTTTACGGTTAGGGTTAAGATGAGGGGTTAGGGTTTGGTACAGCGTTAGAGTTAAGTATTAGGTTTAGTGTTCAAGATTAGGATTAGGGTTAGGATTAAAGGTTAGCGTGAGAGGTAACGCTTAGTGTTAAGGTTAAGAGTTAGGGTTTAGGGTTAGGTTTAGGGTTAGTGTTAGTTTTAGGGTTAGAGTTATGTGCTATGGTTTGTGTTAGCGCTTAGGGTTAGGTTTACTGGTGACGGTTAGGGTTACGTTTAGGGGTTAGCATTAGGGTTAGGGTTAGGGTTAAGGGATAGGATTAGGATTAAGTGTTGGGCTTAGGGTTAGGGTTTAGTGTTAGGGTTAGCATTAAGGATTAGGGTTAGGGTCAGGGTTAAATGCTTGGGTGCGGGTAATGGTTAGGGTCAGGATTAAGGTTCACGGATAGGGTTAGTGTTAAGGGTTACCGGTAGGTTTAGGGTTCAGGGTTAGAGTTAGCATTAGGACTTAAGTTTAGGATTAGGCGGTGGGTTAGATTTAGGGTTAGATCTAGGCGTTAGGGTACGGGCTAGGGTTAGGGTTAAGAGATAGGTTTAGGTTTAATGCTTAGGATTAGGGTTAGGGTTTGGGGTTAAAGTAAGTGTTAGGGGTTAGGTTTAAGGAACCAAGGTTAGGGTTATTTTTAGCTGTAGTGTTAGGGTTAGGGATAAGGGATCCCATTAGCATTAAGGGTCTTCCTTACTGTAGGGTTAAGGGTTAGGCTTAGAGTTAAAGGTTAAGGTTAGGGTCAGTGTTAAGATTTAGGGTGAGGGTTAACGGTTAGGGTAAAGGTTAAGCATTAGGGTTAGGGATTAGTGATTAGGGTTTCTGGTTAGTGTTAGGGTTAGCGGTTAGGAGTTAGTGTTTTATGAAGGGGTATGGTTAGAATTAGGATTGGGGTTAGAGTTAGGGTGAGGTATAGGGTTTAGGTTTAGGGGTTAGTTTTAGGGTAAAAGGATAGGATTAGGGTTACGGGTTGGGCTTAGGTTTAGGGTTAAAGTTTACTGCTAGGGTTAGGGATAGGGTTCAGGGTTAGCTTTAGGGGTTCTGGTGAGGGTTAAGTGTTAGGATAGTGTCAGGGTTAGGTCTAGTCGTGAGGGTAAGGTTTAGGGTTAGCTTTAAGACCTAGGGTTAGGTTTAATGGTTAGGATTAGGATTAGGGTTAAGGGTTAGGGTAAGTCTTAGGGGTTAGGGTGAAGGGTTAGGGTCAAGGGTTAGGGTTTTTGTAAGGCATAGCGTTGGGGTTAGAAGTAAGGGTTACTGTCAGTGTTAGGGTTGTAGGTAGGGTTACGGTTAGGGTTTGCGGTTTAGAATTAGGGTTAGGGATTAGGTGTCACAGTGATGACTAGGAGATAGGGTTAGAATTATGGGATAGGGGTTGTTCTCAGGAAATGGGTTATGCATTAACGTTAGGATAAGAGGTTAAAGTTAGGCGCATGGTGAGGTTTACGTGTTAAGGGGAGAAATAGGAACAGGGTTGGGTGTTATGTTCAGGGTTAGGGTTATCTGTTAAAGGTTTTGTTTATGCTTAGCGCACGGGCCCTGTCTGCATTAGGCGGGCGGGGGGAGTTTAGGGAGCTGGGATTGTACCCGGGAACCCACTCTATCATACTCTGGGTATGGGCCCGTGGGTTTCATGCAGGACACAGTGGTAGAGCCTCCTTTCACGCATGGCATGGGAGGATTGCAGGCTTTCTAAACTCTAAGAAAGCAAGAAGTCTGAGAATTAGATTTAGGGTTAGGATTATGGTTAGGGTTAAGGATGAAGTTTAGTGTTAGGGTGAGGGCTTAGGGTTAGGGATTAGGGTTAGGGTTAAAGGTTACTCTTAGGTTTAACGGTTACACTTTGGTTTAGGGTTCAGGTTTACGGTTAGGGTTAAGATGAGGGGTTAGGGTTTGATACAGGGTTAGGGTTAAGTGTAAGGTTTAGGGTTGAAGATTAGGATTAGGGTTAGGATTATAGGATAGCGTGAGAGTTAACGCTTAGTGTTAAGGTTAAGAGTTAGGGTTTAGGGTTAGGTTTAGGGTTAGGGTTAGTTTTAGGGTTAGAGTTATGTGCTATGGTTTGTGTTAGAGGTTAGGGTTAGGTTTACTGGTGACGGTTAGGGTTACGTTTAGGGGTTAGCATTAGGGTTAGGGTTAGGGTTAGGGTTAAGGGATAGGATTACGGTTAAGTGTTGGCGTTAGGGTTAGGGTTTAGTGTTAGGGTTATCATTAAGGATTAGGGGTAGGGTCAGGGTTAAATGCCTGGGTGCGGGTAATGGTTAGGGTCAGGGTTAAGGTTCACGGATAGGGTTAGTGTTAAGGGTTACGGGTAGGTTTAGGGTTCAGGGTTAGAGTTAGCATTAAGGCTTAAGGTTAGGATTAGGCGGTAGGTTAGATTTAGGGTTAGATCTAGGCGTTAGGGTAAGGGCTAGCGTTAGGGTTAAGAGATAGGGTTAGGTTTAATGCTTAGGATTAGGGTTAGGGTTTGGGGTTAAAGTAAGTGTTAGGGGTTAGGTTTAAGGATCCAAGGTTAGGGTTATTTTTAGCTGTAGTGTTAGGGTTAGGGATAAGGGATCCCATTAGCATTAAGGGTCTTCCTTACTGTAGGGTTAAGGGTTAGGCTTAGAGTTAAAGGTTAAGGTTAGGGTCAGTGTTAAGATTTAGGGTGAGGGTTAACGGTTAGGGTAAAGGTTAAGCGTTAGGGTTAGGGATTAGTGATTAGGGTTTTTGATTATTGTTAGGGTTAGCGGTTAGGAGTTAGTGTTTTATGAAGGGGTATGGTTAGAATTAGGATTGGGGTTAGAGTTAGGGTGAAGTATAGGGGTTAGGTTTAGGGGTTATTTTTAGGGTAAAAGGATAGGATTAGGGTTACGGGTTGGGCTTAGGTTTAGGGTTAAAGTTTACTGCTAGGGTTAGGGATAGGGTTCAGGCTTAGCTTTAGGGGTTCTGCTTAGGGTTAGGTTTTAGGTTAGTGTCAGGGTTAGGTCTAGTCGTGAGGGTAAGGTTTAGGGTTAGCTTTAGGAGCTAGGGTTACGTTTAATGGTTAGGATTAGGATTAGGGTTAAGGGTTAGGGTAAGGCTTAGGGGTTAGGGTGAAGGGTTAGGGTCAAGGGATAGGGTTTTTGTTAGGCATAGCGTTGGGTTTAGAAGTAAGGGTTAATGTCAGTGTTAGGGTTGTAGATAGGGTTACGGTTAGGGTTAGCGGTTTAGAATTAGGGTTAGGGATTAGGTGTCACAGTGATGACTAGGAGATAGGGTTAGAATTATGGGATAGGGGTTGTTCTCAGGAAATGGGTTATGCATTAACGTTAGGATAAGAGGTTAAAGGTAGGCGCACGGTGAGGTTTACATGTTAAGGGGAGAAATAGGAACAGGGTTGGGTTGTTATGTTCAGGGTTAGGGTTATCTGTTAAAGGTATTGTTTATGCTTAGCGCACGGGCCCTGTCTGCATTAGGCGGGCGGGGGGAGTTTAGGGGGCTGGGATTGTACCCGGGAACCCACTCTATCATACTCTGGGTATGGGCCCGTGGGTTTCATGCAGGACACAGTGGTAGAGCCTCCTTTCACGCATGGCATGGGAGGATTGCAGGCTTTCTAAACTCTAAGAAAGCAAGAAGTCTGAGAATTAGATTTAGGGTTAGGATTCTGGTTAGGGTTAAGGATGAAGTTTAGTGTTAGGGTGAGGGCTTAGGGTTAGGGATTAGGGTTAGGGTTAAAGGTTACTCTTAGGTTTAACGGTTACACTTTGGTTTAGGGTTGAGGTTTACGGTTAGGGTTAAGATGAGGGGTTAGGGTTTGGTACAGGGTTAGGGTTAAGTGTTAGGTTTAGGGTTGAAGATTAGGATTAGGGTTAGGATTAAAGGTTAGCGTGAGAGTTAACGCTTAGGGTTAAGGTTAAGAGTTAGGGTTTAGGGTTAGGGTTAGGGTTAGTTTTAGGGTTAGAGTTATGTGCTATGGTTTGTGTTAGAGGTTAGGGTTAGGTTTACTGGTCACGGTGAGGGTTACGTTTAGGGGGTAGCATTAGGGTTAGGGTTAGGGTTAAGGGATAGGATTAGGGATAAGTGTTG
>NW_027182880.1:592500-597500 GCF_041146395.1 Eulemur rufifrons
CAAGGTTAGGGTTATTTTTAGCTGTAGTGTTAGGGTTAGGGATAAGGGATCCCATTAGCATTAAGGGTCTTCCTTACTGTAGGGTTAAGGGTTAGGCTTAGAGTTAAAGGTTAAGGTTAGGGTCAGTGTTAAGATTTAGGGTGAGGGTTAACGGTTAGGGTAAAGGTTAAGCATTAGGGTTAGGGTTTAGTGATTAGGGTTTCTGGTTAATGTTAGGCTTAGCGGTTAGGAGTTAGTGTTTTATGAAGGGGTATGGTTAGAATTAGGATTGGGGTTAGAGTTAGGGTGAGGTATAGGGGTTAGGTTTAGGGGTTAGTTTTAGGGTAAAAGGATAGGATTAGGGTTACAGGTTGGGCTTAGGTTTAGGGTTAAAGTTTACTGCTAGGGTTAGGGATAGGGTTCAGGGTTAGCTTTAGGGGTTCTGGTTAGGGTTAGGTGTTAGGTTAGTGTCAGGGTTAGGTCTAGTCGTAAGGGTAAGGTTTAGGGTTATCTTTAAGAGCTAGGGTTAGGTTTAATGGTTAGGATTAGGATTAGGGTTAAGGGTTAGGGTAAAGCTTAGGGGTTAATGTGCAGGGTTAGGGTTTTTGTTAGGCATAGCGTTGGGGTTAGAAGTAAGGGTTACTGTCAGTGTTAGGGTTGTAGGTAGGGTTACGGTTAGGGTTAGCGGTTTAGAATTAGGGTTAGGGATTAGGTGTCACAGTGATGACTAGGAGATGGGTTTAGAATTATGGGATAGGGGTTGTTCTCAGGAAATGGGTTATGCATTAACGTTAGGATAAGAGGTTAAAGTTAGGCGCACGGTGAAGTTTACGTGTTAAGGGGAGAAATAGGAACAGGGTTGGGTTGTTATGTTCAGGGTTAGGGTTATCTGTTAAAGGTATTGTTTATGCTTAGCGCACGGGCCCTGTCTGCATTAGGCGGGCGGGGGGAGTTTAGGGGGCTGGGATTGTACCCGGGAACCCACTCTATCATACTCTGGGTATGGGCCCGTGGGTTTCATGCAGGACACAGTGGTAGAGCCTCCTTTCACGCATGGCATGGGAGGATGGCAGGCTTTCTAAACTCTAAGAAAGCAAGAAGTCTGAGAATTAGATTTAGGGTTAGGATTCTGGTTAGGGTTAAGGATGAAGTTTAGTGTTAGGGTGAGGGCTTAGGGTTAGGGATTAGGGTTAGAGTTAAAGGTTACTCTTAGGTTTAACGGTTACACTTTGGTTTAGGGTTGAGGTTTACGGTTAGGGGTAAGATGAGGGGTTAGGGTTTGGTACAGGGTTAGGGTTAAGTGTTAGGTTTAGGGTTGAAGATTAGGATTAGGGTTAGGATTAAAGGTTAGCGTGAGAGTTAACGCTTAGGGTTAAGGTTAAGAGTTAGGCTTTAGGGTTAGGGTTAGGGTTAGTTTTAGGGTTAGAGTTATGTGCTATGGTTTGTGTTAGAGGTTAGGGTTAGGTTTACTGGTCACGGTTAGGGTTACGTTTAGGGGGTAGAATTAGGGTTAGGGTTAGGGTTAAGGGATAGGATTAGGGATAAGTGTTGGTCTTAGGGTTAGGGTTTAGTGTTAGGGTTATCATTAAGGATTAGGGGTAGGGTCAGGGTTAAATGCTTGGGTGCGGGTAATGGTTAGGGTCAGGGTGAAGGTTCACGGATAAGGTTAGTGTTAAGTGTTACGGGTAGGTTTAGGGTTCAGGGTTAGAGTTAGCATTAGGGCTTAAGGTTAGGATTAGGCGGTAGGTTAGATTTAGGGTTAGATCTACGCGTTAGGGTAAGGGCTAGCGTTAGGGTTAAGAGATAGGGTTAGGTTTAATGCTTAGGATTAGGGTTAGGGTTTGGGGTTAAAGTAAGTGTTAGGGGTTAGGTTTAAGGATCCAAGGTTAGGGTTATTTTTAGCTGTAGTGTTAGGGTTAGGGATAAGGGATCCCATTAGCATTAAGGGTCCTCCTTCCTGTAGGGTTAAGGGTTAGGCTTAGAGTTAAAGGTTAAGGTTAGGGTCAGGGTTAAGATTTAGGGTGAGGGTTAACGGTTAGGGTAAAGGTTAAGCGTTAGGGTTAGGGATTATTGATTAGGGTTTTGGGTTAGTGTTAGGGTCAGCGGTTAGGAGTTAGTGTTTTATGAAGGGGTATGGTTAGAATCAGGATTGGGGTTAGAGTTAGGGTGAGGTATAGGGGTTAGGTTTAGGGGTTACTTTTAGGGTAAAGGGATAGGATTAGGGTTACGGGTTGGGCTTAGGTTTAGGGTTAAAGTTTACTGCTAGGGTTAGGGATAGGGTTCAGGGTTAGCTTTAGGGGTTCTGGTTAGGGTTAGGTGTTAGGTTAGTGTCAGGGTTAGGTCTAGTCGTGAGGGTAAGGTTTAGGGTTAGCTTTAAGAGCTAGGGTTAGGTTTAAAGGTTAGGATTAGGATTAGGGTTAATGGTTAGGGTAAGGCTTAGGGGTTAGGGTGAAGGGTTAGGGTCAAGGGTTAGGGTTTTTGTTAGGCATAGCATTGGGGTTAGAATAAGGGTTACTGTCAGTGTTAGGGTTGTAGGTAGGGTTACGGTTAGGGTTAGCGGTTTAGAATTAGGGTTAGGGATTAGGTGTCACATTGATGACTAGGAGATAGGGTTAGAATTATGGGATAGGGGTTGTTCTCAGGAAATGGGTTATGCATTAACGTTAGGATAAGAGGTTAAAGTTAGGCGCACGGTGAAGTTTACGTGTTAAGGGGAGAAATAGGAACAGGGTTGGGTGTTATTTTCAGGGTTAGGTTTATCTGTTAAAGGTATTGTTTATGCTTAGCGCACGGGCCCTGTCTGCATTAGGCGGGCGGGGGAGTTTAGGGGGCTGGGATTGTACCCGGGAACCCACTCTATCATTCTCTGGGTATGGGCCCGTGGGTTTCATGCAGGACACAGTGGTAGAGCCTCCTTTCACGCATGGCATGGGAGGATTGCAGGCTTTCTAAACTCTAAGATAGCAAGAAGTCTGAGAATTAGATTTAGGGTTAGGATTCTGGTTAGGGTTAAGGATGAAGTTTAGTGTTAGGGTGAGGGCTTAGGGTTAGGGATTAGTGTTAGAGTTAAAGGTTACTCTTAGGTTTAACGGTTACACTTTGGTTTAGGGTTGAGGTTTACGGTTAGGGTTAAGATGAGGGGTTAGGGTTTGGTACAGGGTTAGGGTTAAGTGTTAGCTTTAGGGTGGAAGATTAGGATTAGGGTTAGGATTAAAGATTAGCGTGAGAGTTAACGCTTAGGGTTAAGGTTAAGAGTTAGGGTTTAGGGTTAGGGTTAGGGATAGGGTTAGTTTTAGGGTTAGAGTTAGGTGCTATGGTTTGTGTTAGAGGTTAGGGTTACGTTTACTGGTTACGGTTAGGGTTACGTTTATGGTGTAGCATTAGGGTTAGGGTTAGGGTTAAGGGATAGGATTAGGGATAAGTGTTGGGCTTAGGGTTAGGGTTTAGTGTTAGGGTTAGCATTAAGGATTAGGGTTAGGGTCAGGGTTAAATGCTTGGGTGCGGGTAATGGTTAGGGTCAGGGTTAAGGTTCACGGATAGGGTTAGTGTTAAGGGTTACGGGTAGGTTTAGGGTTCAGGGTTAGTGTTAGCATTAGGGCTTAACGTTAGGATTAGGCGGTAGGTTAGATTTAGGGTTAGATCTAGGCGTTAGGGTAAGGGCTAGCGTTAGGGTTAAGAGATAGGGTTAGGTTTAATGCTTAGGATTAGGGTTAGGGTTTGGGGTTAAAGTAAGTGTTAGGGGTTAGGTTTAAGGATCCAAGGTTAGGGTTATTTTTAGCTGTAGTGTTAGGGTTAGGGATAAGGGATCCCATTAGCATTAACGGTCTTCCTTACTGTAGGGTTAAGGGTTAGGCTTAGAGTTAAAGGTTAAGGTTAGGGTCAGTGTTAAGATTTAGGGTGAGGGTTAACGGTTTGGGTAAAGGTTAAGCGTTAGGGTTAGGGATTAGTGATTAGGGATTTTGGTTAGTGTTAGGGTTAGTGGTTAGGAGTTAGTGTTTTATGAAGGGGTATGGTTAGAATTAGGATTGGGGTTAGAGTTAGGGTGAGGTATAGGGGTTAGGTTTAGGGGTTAGATTTAGGGTAAAAGGATAGGATTAGGGTTACGGGTTTGGCTTAGGTTTAGGGTTAAAGTTTACTGCTGGGGTTAGGAATAGGGTTCAGGGTTAGCTTTAGGGGTTCTGGTTAGGGTTAGGTGTTAGGTTAGTGTCAGGGTTAGGTCTAGTCGTGAGGGTAAGGTTTAGGGTTAGCTTTAAGAGCTAGGGTTAGGTTTAATGGTTAGGATTAGGATTAGGGTTAATGGTTAGGGTAAGGCTTAGGGATTAGGGTGAAGGGTTAGGGTCAAGGGTTAGGGTTTTTGTTAGGCATAGCGTTGGGGTTAGAATAAGGGTTACTGTCAGTGTTAGGGTTGTAGGTAGGGTTACGGTTAGGGTTAGCGGTTTAGAATTAGGGTTAGGGATTAGGTGTCACAGTGATGACTAGGAGATAGGGTTAGAATTATGGGATAGGGGTTGTTCTCAGGAAATGGGTTATGCATTAACGTTAGGATAAGAGGTTAAAGTTAGGCACACGGTGAGGTTTACGTGTTAAGGGGAGAAATAGGAACAGGGTTGGGAGTTATGTTCAGGGTTAGGGTTATCTGTTAAAGGTATTGTTTATGCTTAGCGCACGGGCCCTGTCTGCATTAGGCGGGCGGGGGGAGTTTAGGGGGCGGGGATTGTACCCGGGAACCCACTCTATCATATCTGGGTATGGGCCCGTGGGTTTCATGCAGGACACAGTGGTAGAGCCTCCTTTCACGCATGGCATGGGAGGATTGCAGGCTTTCTAAACTCTAAGAAAGCAAGAAGTCTGAGAATTAGATTTAGGGTTAGGATTCTGGTTAGGGTTAAGGATGAAGTTTAGTGTTAGGGTGAGGGCTTAGGGTTAGGGATTAGGGTTAGGGTTAAAGGTTACTCTTAGGTTTAACGGTTACACTTTGGTTTAGGGTTGAGGTTTACGGTTAGGGTTAAGATGAGGGGTTA
>NW_027182880.1:605000-610000 GCF_041146395.1 Eulemur rufifrons
TTAGCGGTTCAGAATTAGGGTTAGGGATTAGGTGTCACAGTGATGACTAGGAGATAGGGTTAGAATTATGGGATAGGGGTTGTTCTCAGGAAATGGGTTATGCATTAACGTTAGGATAAGAGGTTAAAGTTAGGCGCACGGTGAGGTTTACGTGTTAAGGGGAGAAATAGGAACAGGGTTGGGTGTTATGTTCAGGGTTAGGGTTATCTGTTAAAGGTATTGTTTATGCTTAGCGCACGGGCCCTGTCTGCAGTAGGCGGGCGGGGGGAGTTTACGGGGCTGGGATTGTACCCGGGAACCCACTCTATCATATCTGGGTATGTGCCCGTGGGTTTCATGCAGGACACAGTGGTAGAGCCTCCTTTCACGCATGGCATGGGAGGATTGCAGGCTTTCTAAACTCTAAGAAAGCAAGAAGTCTTAGAATTAGATTTAGGGTTAGGATTCTGGTTAGGGTTAAGGATGAAGTTTAGTGTTAGGGTGAGGGCTTAGGGTTAGGGATTAGGGTTAGGGTTAAAGGTTACTCTTAGGTTTAACGGTTACACTTTGGTTTAGGGTTGAGGTTTACGGTTAGGGTTAAGATGAGGGGTTAGGGTTTGGTACAGGGTTAAGGTTAAGAGTTAGGTTTAGGGTTGAAGATTAGGATTAGGGTTAGGATTAAAGGTTAGCATGAGAGTTAACGCTTAGGGTTAAGGTTAAGAGTTAGGGTTTAGGGTTAGGGTTAGGGTTAGGGTTAGTTTTAGGGTTAGAGTTATGTGCTATGGTTTGTGTTAGAGGTTAGGGTTAGGTTTACTGGTCACGGTTAGGGTTACGTTTAGGGGGTAGCATTAGGGTTAGGGTTAGGGTTAAGGGATAGGATTAGGGATAAGTGTTGGGCTTAGGGTTAGGGTTTAGTGTTAGGGTTATCATTAAGGATTAGAGGTAGGGTCAGGGTTAAATGCTTGGGTGCGGGTAATGGTTAGGTTCAGAGTTAAGGTTCACGGATAGGGTTAGTGTTAAGGGTTACGGGTAGGTTTAGGGTTCAGGGTTAGAGTTAGCATTAGGGCTTAAGGTTAGGATTAGGCGGTAGGTTCGATTTAGGGTTAGATCTAGGCGTTAGGGTAAGGGCTAGCGTTAGGGTTAAGAGATAGGGTTAGGTTTAATGCTTAGGATTAGGGTTAGGGTTTGGGGTTAAAGTAAGTGTTAGGGGTTAGGTTTAAGGATCCAAGGTTAGGGTTATTTTTAGCTGTAGTGAAGGGTTAGGGTTAGGGTTAGGGTTAGGGGTAGGGTTAGGGTTAGGGGTTAGGGTTAGGGGTTAGGGTTAGGGTTAGGTGTTAGGGTTAGGGGTTATTGTTAGGGTTAAGGGATAGGGTTAGGGTTAGGGGTTAGGATTAGGGGTACGGGTTAGGGCTAGGGTTAGGGTTAGGGTTTAGGGTTAGGGTTAGGGGTTAGGGTTAAGGTTAGGGGTTAGGGTTAGGGTTTGTGTTAGGGTTTGGGTTAGGGTTAGGGTTAGGGTTAGGGGTTAGGGTTAGGGGTTAGGGTTAGGGTTAGGGTTGGGGTTAGGGTTAGGGGTTAGGGTTAGGGTTAAGGGTTAGGGTTAGGGGTTAGGGTTAGGGTTAGGTGTTAGTTTTAGGGGTTAGGGTTAGGGTTAGGATTAGGGTAGGGGTTAGGGGTTAAGGTTAGGGTTTGGGTTAGGGTTAGGGGTTAGGGTTAGGGTTAGGGTTAGGGTTTAGGGTTAGGGTTAGGGTTTAGGGTTAGTGTTAGGGTTAGGTTAGGGTTAGGGGTAGGGTTAGGGTTAGGGTTAGAGTAGGTGTTAGTGTTAGGGTTAGGGGTTAGGGGTTAGGGTTAGGGGTAGGGTAGGGTAGGATAGGGTTAGGGGTTAGCGTTAGGGGTTAGGGTTAGGGTTAGGGTAAGGGTAATGGTAAGGGTTAGGGTAAGGGTTAGCGTTAGGGGTTAGGGTTAGGGTTCGGTTAGGGTTAGGGTTAGGGGTTAGGGCTAGGGATAGGGCTAGGAGTTAGGTTTAGGGTTAGGGGTTAGGGTTAGGGTTAGGGGTTAGGGTTAGGGCTAGGGCTAGGGCTAGGGTTAGGGTCAGGGTCAGGGTCAGGGGTCAGGGTAGGGGTCAGGGGTTAGGGTTAGGGGTTAGGGTTAGGGTTAGGGGTTAGGGTTAGGGTTAGGGCTAGGGGTTAGGGTTAGAGGTTAGGGTTAGGGTTAGGGGTTAGGGTTAGGGTAGGGGTTAGGGGTTAGGGTTAGGGGTTACGGTTAGGGTTAGGGGTTAGGGTTAGGGTTAGGGGTTAGGGTTAGGGTAAGGGTAAGGGTAAGGGTTAGGGTAAGGGTAAGGGTTAGGGTTAGGGGTTGGGGTTAGGGTTAGTGTTAGGGTTGGGTTAGTGTTAGGTTAGGGTTAGGGTTAGGGGTTAGGGTTAGGGTTAGTGGTTAGGGTTAGGATTAGGGGTAAGCGTTAGGGTTGGGGTTGGGGTTGGGGTTAGGGGTTAGGGTTAGGGTTAGGGGTTAGGGTTATGTTTAGGGGTTAGGGTTAGGGTTAGGGTTAGGTTAGGGTTAGGGTTAAGGAATAGGATTAGGGTTAAGTGTTGGGCTTAGGGTGCGGGTTTAGTGTTAGGGTTATCATTTAGGATTAGGGTTAGGGTCAGGGTTAAATGCTTGGGTGCGGGAAATACTTAGGGTCAGGGTTAAGGTTCACGGATAGGGTTAGTGTTAAGGGTTACGGGTAGGTTTAGGGTTCAGGGTTAGAGTTACCATTAGGGCTTAAGGTTAGGATTAGGCGGTAGGTTAGATTTAGGGTTAGATCTAGGCGTTAGGGTAAGTGCTAGCGTTAGGGTTAAGAGATAGGATTAGGTTTAATGCTTAGGATTAGGGTTAGGGTTTGGGGTTAAAGTAAGTGTTAGGGGTTAGGTTTAAGGATCAAAGGTTAGGGTTATTTTTAGCTGTAGTGTTAGGGTTAGGGATAAGGGATCCCATTAGCATTAAGGGTCTTCCTTACTGTAGGGTTAAGGGTTAGGCTTAGTGTTAAAGGTTCAGGTTAGGGTCAGTGTTAAGATTTAGGGTGAGGGTTAACGGTTAGGGTAAAGGTTAAGCGTTAGGGTTAGGGATTAGTGATTAGGATTTTTGGTTAGTGTTAGGGTTAGCGGTTAGGAGTTAGTGTTTTATGAAGGGGTATGGTTAGAATTAGGATTCGGGTTAGATTTAGGGTGAGGTATAGGGGTTAGGTTTAGGGGTTAGTTTTAGGGTAAAAGGATAGGATTAGGGTTACGGGTTGGGCTTAGGTTTAGGGTTAAAGTTTACTGCTAGGGTTAGGGATAGGGTTCAGGGTTAGCTTTAGGCGTTCTGGTGAGGGTTAAGTGTTAGGTTAGTGTCAGGGTTAGGTCTAGTCGTGAGGGTAAGGTTTAGGGTTAGCTTTAAGAGCTAGGGTTAGGTTTAACGGTTAGGATTAGGATTAGAGTTAAGGGTTAGGGTAAGTCTTAGGGGTTAGGGTGAAGGGTTAGGGTCAAGGGTTAGAGTTTTTGTTAGGCATAGCGTTGGGGTTAGAAGTAAGGGTTACTGTCAGTGTTAGGGTTGTAGGTAGGGTTACGGTTAGGGTTAGTGGTTTGGAATTAGGGTTAGGGATTAGGTGTCACAGGGATGACTAGGAGATAGGGTTAGAATTATGGGATAGGGGTTGTTCTCAGGAAATGGGTTATGCATTAACGTTAGGATAAGAGGTTAAAGTTAGGCGCACGGTGAAGTTTATGTGTTAAGGGGAGAAATAGGAACAGGGTTGGGTGTTATGTTCAGGGTTAGGGTTATCTGTTAAAGGTATTGTTTATGCTTAGCGCACGGGCCCTGTCTGCATTAGGCGGGCGGGGAGAGTTTTGGGGGCTGGGATTGTACCCGGGAACCCACTCTATCATACTCTGGGTATGGGCCCGTGGGTTTCATACAGGACACAGTGGTAGAGCCTCCTTTCACGCATGGCATGGGAGGATTGCAGGCTTTCTAAACTCTAAGAAAGCAAGAAGTCTGAGAATTAGATTTAGGGTTAGGATAATGGTTAGGGTTAAGGATGAAGTTTAGTGTTAGGGTGAGGGCTTAGGGTTAGTGATTAGGGTTAGGGTTAAAGGTTACTCTTAGGTTTAACGGTTACACTTTGGTTTAGGGTTGAGGTTTACGGTTAGGGTTAAGATGAGGGGTTAGGGTTTGGTACAGGGTTAGGGTTAAGTGTAAGGTTTAGGGTTGAAGATTAGGATTAGGGTTAGGATTATAGGATAGCGTGAGAGTTAACGCTTAGGGTTAAGCTTAAGAGTTAGGGGTTAGGGTTAGGTTTAGGGTTAGTTTTAGGGTTAGAGTTATGTGCTATGGTTTGTGTTAGAGGTTAGGGTTAGGTTTACTGGTCACGGTGAGGGTTATGTTTAGGGGTTAGCATTAAGGGTTAGGGTTAAGGGATAGGATTAGGGATAAGTGTTGGGCTTAGGGTTAGGGTTTAGTGTTAGGGTTAGCATTAAGGATTAGGGGTAGGGTAAGGGTTAAATGCTTGGGTGCGGGTAATGGTTAGCGTCAGGGTTAAGGTTGACGGATAGGGTTAGTGTTAAGGGTTACGGGTAGGTTTAGGGTTCAGGTTTAGAGTTAGCATTAGGGCTTAAGGTTAGGATAAGGCGGTAGGTTAGATTTAGGGTTAGATCTAGGCGTTAGGGTAAGTGCTAGCGTTAGGGTTAAGAGATAGGGTTAGTTTTAATGCTTAGAATTAGGGTTAGGGTTTGGGGTTAAAGTAAGTGTTAGGGGTTAGGTTTAAGGATCAAAGGTTAGGGTTATTTTTAGCTGTAGTGTTAGGGTTAGGGATAAGGGATCCCATTAGCATTAAGGGTCTTCCTTACTGTAGGGTTAAGAGTTAGGCTTAGAGTTAAAGTTTAAGGTTAGGGTCAGTGTTAAGATTTGGGGTAGGGTTAACGGTTAGGGTAAAGGTTAAGCGTTAGGGTTAGTTATTAGTGATTAGGGATTTTCGTTAGTGTTAGGGTTAGCGGTTAGGAGTTAGT
>NW_027182880.1:617500-672500 GCF_041146395.1 Eulemur rufifrons
TTAAGGCTAGGGTTAAATGATAGTGTTAGAGTTAAGGCTTAGGCTTTGGGTAAAGGTTTAGGGATAGGTTTACGGGTTAGGGTTAGTGTCAGGGTTAAATGTTAGGGTGAGAGTTAACAGTTATGGTTAGGGTTATTGGTTAGGGGTTGTGTTTATGCTTAGGGCACGTGCCTTGTCTGCACTAGGCGGAGAGGTTAGGGGGCTAGCATATTCGCCGGGAAATCACTCTATCGTATGCTGGGTATTGGCCCCTGGACACAGTGGCAGGGCCTCCTTTCACACATGGCGTGGGAGGATTATAGGCTTTCTAAACTCTGAGAAAGAAAAAGTCTGAGAATTAGATTTAGGGTTAGGATTATGGTTAGAATTAGGGATGAAGTTTAGTGTTAAGGTGATGCCTTAGGGTTAGGGGTTAGGTTTAGGGTCAGAGTTAAAGGTTAGTGTTAGGTTTAACAGTTACAGTTAGGTTTAGCGTTAAGGTTTAGTGTTAGGGTTCAGTTTAGGGGATAGGTTTTGGTACAGGTTAAGGTTTAAGTGTTAAGTTTAGAGTTAAAGATTACAATTAGGGTTAGGTTTAAAGGTAAGTGTGAGGATTAACGGTTAGGGTTAAGCATGAGGGTTAGGGATTAGGTTTAGTGTTAAGGGTTTATGTTAGTTTAGGGTTAGAGTTAAGTGTTATGGTTAGGGTTAGGGGTTAGGGTTAGATATAGGGTGCATGGTTAGGGTTACGTTTAGGGGTTAGGGTTACGGGTTAGGTTTAGGGTGAGTGTTTGGTGTTAGTGTTGGGCATTAGGATAAGGGCTTAGGTTTAGGGTTAGCGTTTAGGTTTAGTGTTAGGGCTTAGATTTAGCGGTTAGTTTAAGGGCACAGGACCTGTTTAATCTATGGTGAGAAGGGTGCAGAATTGGTCCCCTTGACACCACACCATCGTACCTGGGCCTTGGGCCCAGACCTACATGCAGGACTCAGGCGGAGCCTCTTCTCACTCATGGCATGGCTCTATTGTAGGCTTGGTGAACTCTGAAAATGGAGGAAGTGTGAGAATTAGGGTTATGGTTATGGTTAATTGTTTGGGGTTAGGGGTTAGGGTTCGAGTGTGGTTCAGGAGTTAGAAATTAGGAGTTAGTGTTAGTGTTAGGGTTAGGGGTTAGGGGTTAGTGTTGGTTTAGGGGCTAGGGTTAGATTCAGAGTTAGGGTTAGTGTTAGGGTTAGGGTTAGGGATTATGGTTAGGGTTAGGAATTAGGGTTAGGGTTAGGCTTAAGGGATAGGATTAGGGTAAAGGGTTAAGGCTTAGGGTTAGCATTAGGGATTAGGGTTAGGGTTAAGTGTTAGGGTTTTGGTCTGATTTAAGGGTTAGGGTGAGCGTTAACAGTTAGGGTTAATGTTAATTGTTAGGATTGGGGGTTAGGCTTAAGGATTCGTATTAGAGTTAGGGTATAAGGGTGAGACTTAAGTCTTATGGTTAGGGACAGGGCTTTTGGTTAGGGATAAGGGTTAGGAGTTAGGGTTACTTTTAGGCATAGGGTAGGATTAGGGGTGAGGGTTAGGGTTAGGGTTAGTGTTAGGGTTGTTGGTAGTGTTAAGGTTAGGGTTAGCAGTTTAGAATTAGGGTTAGGGATTAGGTTTTATGGTTATGGCTAAGATTTAGGGTTAGAATTATGGGATAGGCGTTGTTCTCAGTGTAAGTGTTATGCATTAACTTTAGGAGATGCGGTTAAAGTTAGGGTTACAGTGTGGTCTACATGATAAGGTGAGCAGTAGGATCAGGGTTAGGTGTTATGTTCAAGGTTAGGGTTATATGTTAGGCGTACTTTTTATGCTTAGGGCACGGGCCCTGTCTGCACTAGGCGGGAGGATTAGGGGTCTAGGATAGTGGCCGAGAACTTTCTCTATCGTACACTGGGTATGGGTCCCTGGGTTTCATGCAGGACACAGTGGCAGAGCCTCTTTTCACGCATGGCATGGGAGGATTGTAGGCTTTCTAAACTCTGAGAAAGCAAGAAGTCTGAGAATTAGATTTAGGGATAGGATTATGGTTAGTGTTAAGGATAAAGTTTAGCATTAGGGTGAGGGCTTAGGGTTAGGGGTTAGAGTTACGGTCAGGGTTAAAGGTTAGTGTTAGGTTTAATGGTTACAGTTAGCTTTAGGGTCAAGTGTTAGGGTTAAGGTTAAGGTTAGGGGTTAGGTTTTGGTACAGGGTAAGGGTTAACTGTTAGGTTTAGGGTTAAAGATTACGATTAGGGTTAGGTTTAAGGGTTAGTGTGAGAGTTAACGGTTAGGGTTAAGGTTAAGTGTTAGGGTTAGTGGTTAAGTTTAGGTTTAAGTGTTCATGTTAGGTTTAGGGTTAGAGTTAAGTGTTATGGTTAGGGTTTGGGGTTAGGGTTAGGTTTAGGGTTCATCGTTAGGGTTACGTTTAGGCATTAGGGTTATGGGTAAGGATTAGGGTAAGGGTTTAATGTTAGTGTTGGGCGTTAGGGTCAGGGCTTAAGTTTAGGGTTAAGGGTTAGTGTTAGAGTTAGCGTTAGGGCTTAGATTTAGAGGTTATTTTAAGGGCACAGGACCTGTGTAATCTATGGTGAGAAGTGTGCAGAATGGGTCATCGCCACACCACACCATCGTACCCTAGGCCTTGGGCCCAGACCTACATGCAGGTCTCAGGCAGAGCCTCTTCTCACGCATGGCATGGTTTTATTGTAGGATTGGCTAACTCTGAGAATGGAGGAAGTGTGAGAATTATGGTTATGATTAGGGTTAGGTGTTTGGGGTTAGGGGTTAGTGTTCGCGTGAGGGTTAGGTGTTAGGGATTAGGGGTTAGGGTTAATGTTAGCATTAGGGGTTAACGGTTAGGGTTGGGTTAGGGACTAGAGATAGATTTAGGGTTGGGGTTAGGGTTAGGGTTAGGGTTAGGGGTTAGGGTTAGGGTTAAGGGATAGGATTAGGGTTAAGTGTTAAGGCTTAGGGTTAGCATTAAGGGATAGGGTTAGGGTTAAGGGTTAGGGTTATGGTCCGAGTTAAGGGTTAGGGTGAGGGTTAACAGTTAGGGTTAGGGTTATAAGTTAGGGATAGTGTTAGGTTTAAGGTCTAGGGTTAGGGTTAGAGGTAGCTTTACTGCTAAGATTAGGTCTCGGCATTAAGGTAAGGGTTAGTGTTAGGGTTAAGGGTTAGGGTTAGGTTTAATTGTTAGGATTAGGATCAGAATTAAGGGTTAGGCTTAGGGTTAGGGGATAGGGTTAGGGTTTAGGGTAAACTTTTAAGGTTATGTTTAGGGATAAGGTTAGGGTTAGCGTTTAAGGTTAGGGTTAGTATTAGGGTTGTTTGTAGGGTTAAGGTAATGTTTAGTGGTTAGAATTAGGGTTAGGGATTAGGGGTTACTGTTATGGCTAGGAGTTAGGGTTAGAATTAAGTGATAGGGGTTGTTCTTAGCATAAGTGTTATGCATTAATGTTAGGATAAGTGGTTAAAGTTAGGTTTACGGTGAGGTTTATGTGTTAAGGTGAGCAATAGGATCAGGGTTAGAATTATGAGTGAGGGGTAGGGTTTTGCTTAGGGTATGGGCCCTGTGTGCCCTAGGAGTGGGATTGAGGGGGATGCGATTGTCACCAGAAACCCACTCTATCGTATGCAGGGTATGGGCCCATGGGTTTCTTGTAGGACACTCTGGCAGAGCCTGATTTCACGCATGGTAAAGGAGGATTGTAAGCTTTCCAATCTCTAAGAAAGTAAGAAGTCTGAGAATTAGATTTAAGGTTAGGATTATCGTTATGGTTAGGGATGAAGTTTAATCTTAGGGTGAGGGCTTCGGGTAAGGGGATACGGTTAGTTTTAGGGTTAAAAGTTACTGTTAGGTTTAACAGTTACAGTTAGACTTAGGGTTTAGGTTTAGGGTTAGGGTTAAGCTTAGGGGTTATGGTTTGGTACAGGGTTAGGGTTAAGTGTTAGGGTTAGGGTTAAAGATCATGACAAGGGTTAGAGTTAAGGGTTAGTTTGAGTGTTAACAGTAGGGTTAAGGATAACTTTTAGGGTTAGGGGTTAGGATTAGTGTTAGGGCTGAGATTTAGCGGTTAGTTTAAGGGCACAGGACCTGTTTAATCTATGGTGAGAGTGGTGCACAGGGTCGCTGCGACACAACACCACCGTACGCTGGGCCTTGGGCCAAGACCTACATACAGGACTCAGGTGGAGCCTCTTCTCATGCATGACATGGCTGTATTGTAGGCTTGGTTAACTCTGAGAATGGAAGAAGTGTCAGAAATCGGGTTAGGGCTGGCTGTAGGTGTTTTTAACCCCTAACCCTAACACTAACCCCCTAATCCTAACCCTAACACTAACCCCAAGGTTAAATCTAACCTTAACCCCTACGACAACCCTAACCCTAACCCTAACCCCTCTCACTGTAGAATAAACAGGTCCTGTGCCCTTAAACTAACCACTAAATCTAAGCCCTAACATCAACCCTAACCTCTGACCCTAAACCTAAGCCCTGAGCCTAAAGCCCAACACTAACTCTAAACTCTTACCCTAAAGCTAATCCCTAACCCTAATGCTAACCTCTAAACGTAACCCTAACTGTGAACCCTAAACCTAACCCTAACCTCGAGCGCTAACCATAGCACTTAACTCTAACCCTAAACCTAACATGAACCCTTAACCCTAACACTAACCCTAACCCTAACTCTTAACTTTAACCCTGACTGTTAACCCTCACACTAACCTTTAAACCTAACCTTAATCGTAATCTTTAACCCTAAACCTAATATTTAACCCTAATCCTGTACCAAACCCTAAACCCTAACCTTAAACCTAACCATAAACCTTAACCCTGAACCTAACTGTAACGGTTAAAACTAAGAGTAACCTGTAACGCTACCCGTAACCCCTAACTCTAAGCCTTCACCCTAATACTAACCTTGATCCTTAACCCGAACCCTAACCCTAACCCTAAATCTAATTCTCAGTCTTCTTGCTTTCTTAGAGTTTAGAAAGCCTAATCCTCCCATGCCATGCGTGAAAGGAGGCTCTTCCACTGTGTCCTGAATGAACCGCTGGGGCCCATAACCAGAGTACGATAGAGTGGGTTCCTGGTGACAATCCCAGCCCCCTAACCCCCCCCCCCCGCCTAATGCAGACAAGGCCCGTGCCCTAAGCATAAACTCTACACCTCACCCAAAACTCTAACCCTGAAAATAACATTTAACCCTGATTCTATTGCTCACCTTAGAATGTAAACCTCACCGTAACCTGAACTTTAACCTCTTATCCTAACGTTAATGCATAACACTTACCCTGAGATTAACCCCTATCCCATAATTCTAACCCTATCTCCTAGTCATAACTGTGACAACTAATCCCTAACCCTAATTCTAAACCACTAACACTAACTGTTACCCTACGTAGTTACTGTTACGGTAACCTACTGTTACCCTAACACTGAACCTAACCCTTACTCCTAACGCCAAAGCTATGGCTAAAAATAATGCTAACCCTTGACCCTTTACCCTAACTCCTAACCCTAACCCTAATCCTAACCACTAAACCCAACCTTAGCTCTTAACCCTAACCCTAAACCTTACCCTGACGCCTAGACCTAACACTAACACTAAACTAACACCTAACCCTAATCATAACCCCTAAAGCTAACCCTAACCCTGAACCCTAAACCTAACTCTAACACTTAATACTAACTATATCCCTAACCCCTAACCCCAACCCTAACCCTAACCGTTAACCCTCACCCTAACCCTTAAACCGGACCCTAACACTAAATCTTAACCCTAAAGCTACGCCCAACCCTTAACCATAATCCTATCCCTTAACCCTAAACCTAACCCCTAACCCTAAACCTAACACTAACCCCAATCCTAATTCTAACCATAGCCCTTAATACATCACTACGCCTAACCCCTAACCCTAACCCTAACCCCTAATGCTAACCCTAACACTGAACCCTAAACCTAACCCTATCCCTAACCCTTAAACATAACTCTATCCCTAACCAATAATCCTAAGCCTAATCTTTAACCCTCACCCTAGAGCTTAACTCAAACCATAACCCTAAGCCTAAACCCCAACCCTAACACTTAACACAAACCCTAAGCCTAAACACTTAACGCCAATCCTATCCTTTAACCCTAACACTAACCCTGATGCCTAATCCTAACCCTAACACTAACCCCAACCATAAATCTAACCCTAGCCCCTAACGCAAAACTAACCCCTAATCCTAACACTAACCCTAAATCCTAGTCCCTAACCACTAAACCTCACTTGAACCCTAACCCCTAACACCAAACCCTTAACCCTAACCATAACCCTATTTCTCACACTACTTCCATTCTCAGAGTTAACCAAGCCTAAAATACAACCATGCAATGCGTGAGTAGAGTTTCCGCATGAGTCCTGCAAGTAGGTCTGGGCCAAAGGCCCAGGATCCGATGGTGTGGTGTCGCATGGAAACATTCTGCACCCTTCTCACCATAGATTACACAGGTCCTGTACCCTTAAACTAACCGCCAAATCAAAGCCCAAACACTGACCCTAACCCCTAACCCTACCTAAGCCCTGACCCTAATGCCCAACACTAACACTAAACGCTTACCCTAAACCTAACCCCTAAATGTAACCTTAACCATGAACCCTAAACCTAACCCAAACCCCTAACCCTAACCATAACACTTAACTCTAACCCTAAACCTAACATGAACACTTAACCCTAACCCTAACCCATAAACCTAACACTTAACCTTAACCCTAACCGTTAACCCTCACACTAAACCTTAACCCTAACCCTAATCCTAATCTTTAAGCCTAAACCTAGCACTTAACCCTTACCCTGTACCAAAACCTAACCCCTAATCTTAACCCTAAGCTTAAACCTTAAAGCTTAACCCTAAACCTAACTGTAACTGTTAAACCTAACACTAACCTTTAACCCTGACCCTAACTGAAACCCCTAACCCTAAGCCCTCACCATAACAGTAACCTATATTGCTAACCCTAACCCTAATCCTAGCCCTAAATTTAATTCTCAGACTTCTTGCTTTCTCAGAGTTTACAAAGCCTACAATCCTCCCATGCCATGTGTAGAAGGAGGCTTGGCCACTGTGTCCGGCATGAAACCAAGGGGCCCATACCCAGTGTATGATAGAGTGGCTTCCGGCATCTATCCCAGCCCTCTAAGCCCCCTCCTAGAGCAGAGAGGGCTCGTGATATAAGCATAAACACTACCCCTCACCCATAACCCTAACCCTGAACATCACAGCTCACCCTGATACTATTGCTCACCTTAACACATCAACCTCACCATAACTCTAACTTGAACCTGTTATCCTAACGTTAATGCATAAGACTTACCCTAAGAACAACCCCTATCCCTTAATTCTAACCCTAACTCCTAGCCACAATTGTAACACCTAATCCCTAAGGCTAATTCAAAACTGCTAAACATTACCTTATCCCTACAAACTAACCCTAACCCTAACCGCTAACCCTAACCGTACACCTAAAAATAACCGTAACACTTGACACTTAACCCTAACCCTTAACCCTGATCCTAATCCTAACAATTAAACCTAACCCTAACTCTTAAGCCTAACACTAACACGTACCCTAATGCCTAGACCTAACCCTAAGAGTAAACGTAACCCCTAACCCTAACCCTAATCCCTAATGCTAACCCTAACACTGAACCCTAATCCTAAGCCTTAAACCTAACTCTATCCTTAACCCATAACCCTAGCCCTAACCGTTAACCCCACACTAACCCTTAACTCGAACTGTAACCCTAACCCTTAAAACTAAACCTAACACTTAACGCTAACCCTAAGCCTTAACGCTTAACCCTTATCCTATCCCTTAACCCTAACCCTAACCCATAACGCTAACCCTAACCCCACTCTAAATCTAACCCTAGCCCCTAACCCAACCCTAACCCCTAAGCCCTAACCCTATCACTAAACCCAACACCTACTCCCTAACCCCTAATCCTCACTCGAAGCTTAAGCCCTAACCCTAAGCCCTCTCCCTGACTAATCTTCATCCCTAACCCTAACCATAATCCTAACCCTAAATCTAATTCTCAGACTTCTTGCTATCTCAGAGTTTTAAAAGCCTACAATTCTCCAAAGCCATGCGTGAAAGCTGGCTCTGCCACAGTGTCCTGCATGAAACCCAGGAGCCCATACTCTGTGTACAATAGAGTGGGTTCCCGGGGACAATCACAGCCCCCTAACTCCCCCTGCTAGTGCTGACAGGGCCCATGCCCTAAGCAAAAACCCTGCACCTCACCCATAACCCTAACCCTGAACATAACACCTAACCCTGATGTTATTGTTCACCTTAACACGTAAACCTCACTGTAACCCTAACTTTAACCCCTATCCTAATGTTATTGCATAACACTTACCCTAAGAACAAACCCTATCCCTTAATTCTAAGCCTAACTCCTAGCATAACCGTAACACCTAATCCCTAACCTTAATTCTAAACTGCTAAACATTACCTTCACCCTACAAACAACCCTAACACTAACCCTAACTCTAACCGCTAACCCTAACCCTAACCATTACCCTGATCATAATCCTAACAATTAAACCTAACCCTAATTCTTAACCCTAACACGAACCATTACCATAATGCCTAGACCTAACCCTAACTGTAACCCTAACCCCTAACCCTAACCCTAACCGCTAATGCTAACCCTAACCCCGAACCCTAAACCTAACCCTAACCCTATCCCTTAAACCTATTACTATCCCTAAACCATTACCCTAATCGCAACTGTTAACCCTCACTCTCACCCTTAACTTGGACCGAAACCCTAACCCTTAACCCTAACCTTAACCCTTACTGCTAATCTTAAGCCTTCACCCTTTACCTTAATCCTATCTTGTAAGCCTAACCCTAACGCTGACCCCTAACCCACCTGAACATTAACCCTAAACCTAAATCTAACGCTAGCCCCTTACAAAAACCTAACACCTAAGCCCTGACACACTAATCCTAACTTCTAATTCCTAACCACTAAACTTCACTCAAACCCAAACCTCTAACCCCAAACACATAACCCTAACCATAACCCTAATTCTCACACTTCCTTTGTTCTCAGAGTTGACCAAGCCTACAATAGAGCCATGCCACGAGTGAGAAGAGGCTCTGCCTGAGTCCTGCATGTAGGTCTGGGCCCAAGGCCCAAGTACGATGGTGTGGTGTTGAGGCGACCCAATCTGCACCCTTCCCACCATAGATTAAACAGAGCATGTGCCCTTAAACTAACCACTAAATCTAAGCCCTAACACTAAACCTAAATCCTAACCCTAAACCTCGGCCCTTATCCTAACGCCCAACAGTAACACTAAACACTCGCCCTATACTTAACCCGTAACCCGAACCCCTAAATGTAACCCTAACCATGAACCCTAAACCTAACCCTAACCTCTAGCCATAACCATAACACTTAACTCTAAACCTAAATGTTACACGAAGCCTTATTCCTAACCCTAAGCCCAACCCTAACCCTTAATCTTGAAACTTACCATTAACCCTCACACTAACCCTTAACCCTAACCCTAATCCTAATCTTTAACCATAAAGCTAACACTGAAGCCTAACCCTGTGCCAAACGATAAAACCAAACCTTAACCCTAACCCTGAAACTTAACCGTAAACGTAACTGTAACTGTTAAAAATAACACAAACCTTTAACCCTAACCCCTAACCCTAAGAGCCCACCCTAACACTAATCTTCCTCGATAAACATTACCATAATCCTACCCCTAAATCTAATTGTCAGACTTCTTGCTTTCTCAGAGTTTAGAAAGCCTAAAATCCTCCCATGCCATGAGTAAAAGGGGGCTCTACCACTGTGTCCTGCATGAAACGCAGGAGCCCATATCCAGCGTACGATAGAGTGGGTTCCCGGGGACAATCCCATCCCCCTAACCCCAGCCCCCCGCCCAGTGCAGACAGGGCCTGTACGCTAAGTATAAACACTACCCCTAACAGATAACCCTCACCCTGAATATAACACCTGACCCTGATCCTATTGCTCACATTAAAACATAAAACTCCCCGTAACCCTAACTTATCCCCTTATCTTAACCTTAATGCATAAAACCCTGAGAAGAAGCCCCATCCCATAATTCTAATCCTAATCCCCAGCCATAACCATAAGACCTCATCCCTAATTCTAAAATGCCAACCCTAAACTTCACCCTACAAACAACCCTAACCCTAACCCTAACCTCTAACCCTAAGCCCTCACCCTATCACTAATCTTCATCCCTAAACCGTACCGTAATCCTAACCCTAAATCTAATTCTCAGACTTCTTGCTTTCTCAGAGTTTTGAAAGCCTACAATCCTACTAAGCCATGCATGAAAGCCGGCTCTGCCACAGTGTCCTGCAAGAAACCCAGAGGCCCATACACAGCGTACGATAGAGTGGGTTCCCAGCGACCACAACCGACCCCTAATTTCGATTCCTAGGGCATACAGGGCCCATGCCCTAAGCATAAACACTACCCCTCACCCATAACCCTAACCCAGAACATAACACCTAACCCTGATCCTACTGCTCACCTTAACACGTAAACCTCACCGTAACCCTAATTTTAACCCCATATCGTAACGTTAATGCATGACACCCTGAGAACAAGCCCTATACTGTAATTCTAACCCTAACTCCTAGCCATAAGCATAACACCTAATCTCTAATTCTGAAACACCCACCCTAACCTTAACCCTACCAACAACACTAACAGTAATCCTAACCCCTTACCCTAACCCTACGCCTAAAAATAACCGTAACCGTTGATCCTTAGTCATAACCCCTAACCTTAACCCTAACCCTTAACCCTAATCACAATCCTAACCATTAAACATAACCCCAACTCTTAACCCTAACTCTAACCTTTACCTTAATGCCTAGAGTTCTAACCCCAACACTGACCTACAGTTAGAAGTAACACAAACCCCTAATGCTAACCTTAAACCTGAACAATAAACCTAATCCTTAACAATAACACCCTAACCCTAACCCTAACCCTTAACCCTGACCCTAACCCTAAACCTTAACCCTAACCCTGAACCCTAACCCTAAGCCTACCCTTAACCCTAACCCTATCCATTAACCCTAACCGCTAACGATAACACTTACCCCAACCCTAAACCTACCCCTGGCTCCCTAACCCAGAATTAACACCGAACCCGTAACACTAACTCTACCCCTAACCACTAGCACCTAACCCTGACTCGAAACCTAACCCCTAACTTGAAACCCCTAACCCCAACCCTAACCTTAATTCTCACACTGCTTCCATTCCCGAGTGAAGCAAGCCTACAATACAGCCATGCCATGTGTGAGATGAGGATCCGCCTGAGTCCTGCATGTAGGTCTTGTCCCAGGGCCCAGGGAATGATGTTGTGCTTTCGTGGTGACTCCGACCGCACCCCTCTCACCGTAGATTAACCAGGTCCTGTGCCCTTAAACTGACCGCTAAATCTAAGCCCTACCACCAACCCTAACCCCTGACCCTGAACCTAAGCCCCGAGCCTAAAGCCCAACACTAACTCTAAACCCTTACCCTAAACCTAATCC
This sequence comes from Eulemur rufifrons, assembly GCF_041146395.1. Lineage (NCBI taxonomy): Eukaryota > Metazoa > Chordata > Mammalia > Primates > Lemuridae > Eulemur > Eulemur rufifrons. Next base: position 629,094 of record NW_027182880.1, read on the forward strand.
CTAACCCTAATGCTAACCCCTAAACATAACCCTAACCGTGAACAGTAAACCTAACCCTAACCTCTAACACAAACCCTAACACATAACTCTAACCCTAAAACTAACCCTAACCCTTAACCCTAAACCTAAACCCTAACCCTAACCCTTAACCTTAATCTTAACCGTTAACTCTCATGCTAACCTTTAATCCTAACCCTAATCCTATTCTTCAACCCTAAACCTAACACAACCCTAACCCTGTACCAAAACCTAACCCCTCATCTTAACCCTATCCGCAAACCTCAACCCCAACACGAACTGTAACCGTTAAATCTAATAGTAACCTTAAACCGTAACCCTAATCTGTAACCCTATCCCCTCACCATAACACTACACTTCATCCTGAACCCTAACCATAATCCTAACCCTAAATCTAATTCTCAGACTTCTTGCTTTCTTAGAGTTTAGAAAGCCTGCAATCCTCCCGTGCCATGTGTGAAAGGAGGCTCTACCACTGTGTCCTGCATGAAATCCACGGGCCCATACCCAGAGTCTGATACAGTGGGTTCCCGGTGACAATCCCAGCCCCCTAACCTCCCCCCAGCCTAATGCCGACAGGGCCCGTGCGATAAGCATAAATGATACCTTTAACAGATAACCCTAACCCTGAACATGGCACCTAACCCTGTTCCTATTTCTCCCCTTAACACGTAAACCTCACCGTGAGCCTAACTTTAACCTCTTAACGTAACGTTAATGCATAACCCATTCCCTGAGAACATCCCCTATCCCATAATTCTAACCCTATCTCCTAGTCATAACTGTAACACCTAATCCCTAACCCTAATTCTCCACCGCTAAGCCTAACCGTAACGCTGCCTACAACCCTAACACTGACAGGAACCCTTAGTTCTAACCCCAACGCTATGCCTAACAAAAGCCCTAACCCTTCACCCTTCACCCTAACCTAACTAAGCATTACCCTAGCCTTTAACCGTAATCCTAATCCTAACCATTAAACCTAACCCTAGCTCTTAAAGCTAACCCTAAACCTTACCCTCACGACTAGACCTAACCCTGACACTAACCTAACACCTAACCCTAACCATAACCCCTAAAACTAACCCTAACCCTGAACCCTAAACCTAACCCTAACACTGAACCTTCACTATATCCCTAACCCCTAAGCCTAATCCTAACTGTTAACCCTCACCCTAACACTTAAACTGGACCATAACACTAAACATTAACCCTAACACTAAACTTTAACCCTAACCATAAGCCCAACACTTAACCCTAATCCTATCCCCTAACCCTAAGCCCTAACCCTAAACCTAACCCTAACCCCAACCCTAACCCTTAATCTTGACCCTTACCATTAACCCTCACACTAACCCTAATCCTAATCTTTAACCATAAAGCTAACACTGAAGCCTAACTCTGTGCCAAACGCTAAACCCAAACCTTAACCCTAACCCTGAAACTTAACCATAAACCTAACTGTAACTGTTACACCTAACACTAACCTCTAACCCTAACCCCTAACCCTAAGACCCCACCTTAACACTAACCCTAACCCTAAACATTATCATAATCCTACCCCAAATCTAATTCTCGGACTTCTTGCTTTCTTAGAGTTTAGAAAGCCTAAAATCCTCCCATGCCATGAGTAAAAAGGGGCTCTGCAGCTCTCTCTTGCATGAAACCAGGAGCCCATACCTAGCGTATGATAGAGTGGGTTCCCGGGGACAATCCCATCCCCCTAACCCCCGCCTCCCGCCCAGTGCAGACAGGGCCTGTACGCTAAGTATAAACACTACCCCTAACAGATAACCCTCACCCTGAACATAGCACCTGACCCTGATCCTATTGCTCACCTTAAAACATAAACCTCCCCGTAACCCTAACTTATCCCCTTATCTTAACCTTAATGCATAACACCCTGAGAAGAAGCCCTATCCCATAATTCTAATCCTAACCCCTAGCCATAACCCTAACACCTCATCCCTAATTCTAAAATGCCAACCCTAAACTTCACCCTGCCAACAACCCTAACCCTAACCCTAACCCCTAACCCTAAGCCCTCACCCTATCGCTAATCTTCATCCCTAAACCGTACCGTAATCCTAACCCTAAATCTAATTCTCAGACTTGCTTTCTCAGAGTTTTGAAAGCCTACAATCCTACTAAGCCATGCATGAAAGCCCGCTCTGCCACAGTGTCCTGCATGAAACCCAGAGGCCCATACACTGTGTATGATAGAGTGGGCTCCCAGCGACCATCACAGACCCCTAACTTCGCCTCCTAGTGCATACAGGGCCCGTGCCCTAAGCATAAACCCTACCCCACACCCATAACCCTAACCCAGAACATAACACCTAACCCTGATCCTACTGCTCACCTTAACACGTAAACCTCACCCTAACCCTAACTTAACCCCTTATCTTAACGATAATGCATGACACCCTGAGAACAAGGCCTATACCGTAATTCTAACCCTAACTCCTAGCCATAACCATAACACCTAATCCCTAATTCTGAAACGCCAACCCTAACCTTAACCCTACCGACAACACTAACACTAACCCTAAAACCCTTACCCTAACCCTACGCCTAAAAATAACCCTAACCATTGATCCTTAGTCATAACCCCTAAAGCTTAACCCTAACCCTTAACGCTAATCCCAATCCTAACCATTAAACATAACCCTACTTAACCCTAACCCTAACCTATACGCTAATGCCTAGAGATCTAACCCCAACACTGACCTACAGTTAACACTAACCCTAACCCCTAATCCTAACCTTAAACCTGAACCATAAACCTAACCCTTAACCCTAACCCTATTCCTAACCCCCTAACCCTAACCCTAACTGTTAAGCCTCACCCTAACACTTAACCCTGACTCTAACCCTAAACCTTAACCCTAACCCTGAACCCTAACCCTAAGCCTAACCCTTAACCCTAACCCTATCCCTTAACCCTAACCCCTAACCCTAACGCTAACCCCAACCCTAAACCTAACCCTGGCCCCCAACCCAGACTTAACACCTAACCCCTAACACTAACTCTAAACCTAACCACTAATCCCTAGCACCTGACCCTGACTCGAAACTTAACCCCTAACTCGAAACCCCTAACCCCAAACCTAACCCTAATTCTCACACTACTTCCATTCCCAGAGTGAAGCAAGCCTACAATACAGCCATGCCATGTGTGAGATGAGGCTCTGCCTGAGTCCTGCATGTAGGTTTTGTCCCAAGGCCCAGGGAATGATGTTGTGCTTTTGTGGTGACTCCGACCACACCCCTCTCACCGTAGATTAACCAGGTCCTGTGCCCTTAAACTGACCGCTAAATCTAAGCCCTACCACCAACCCTAACCTCTGACCCTGAACCTAAGCCCCGAGCCTAAAGCCCAACACTAACTCTAAACACTTACCCTAAACCTAATCCCTAACCCTAATGCTAACCCCTAAACGTAACTCTAACCACGAACAGTAAACCTAACCCTAACCTCTAACACAAACCCTAACACATAACTCTAACCCTAAAACTAACCCTAACCCTTAACCCTAAACCTAAACCCTAACCCTAACCCTTAACCTTAATCTTAACCGTTAACTCTCATGCTAACCTTTAATCCTAACCCTAATCCTAATCTTCAACCCTAAACCGAACACAACCCTAACCCTGTACCAAACCCTGACCCCTCATCTTAACCCTATCCGCAAACCTCAACCCCAAAACGAACTGTAACCGTTAAACCTAACAGTAACCTTAAACCGTAACCCTAATCTGTAACCCTATCCCCTCACCATAACACTACACTTCATCCTGAACCCTAACCATTATCCTAACCCTAAATCTAATTCTCAGACTTCTTGCTTTCTTAGAGTTTAGAAAGCCTGCAATCCTCCCGTGCCATGTGTGAAAGGAGGCTCTACCACTGTGTCCTGCATGAAATCCACGGGCCCATACCCAGAGTCCGATACAGTGGGTTCCCGGTGACAATCCCAGCCCCCTAACCTCCCCCCAGCCTAATGCCGACAGGGCCCGTGCGCTAAGCATAAATGATACCTTTAACAGATAACCCTAACCCTGAACATGGCACCTAACCCTGTTCCTATTTCTCCCCTTAACACGTAAACCTCACCGTGAGCCTAACTTTAACCTCTTAACGTAACGTTAATGCATAACCCATTCCCTGAGAACATCCCCTATCCCATAATTCTAACCCTATCTCCTAGTCATAACTGTAACACCTAATCCCTAACCCTAATTCTCCACCGCTAAGACTAACCGTAACGCTGTCTACAACCCTAACACTGACAGGAACCCTTAGTTCTAACCCCAACGCTATGTCTAACAAAAGCCCTAACCCTTCACCCTTCACCCTAACCCCTGAGCATTACCCTAACCTTTAACCGTAATCCTAATCCTAACCATTAAACCTAACCCTAGCTCTTAAAGCTAACCCTAAACCTTACCCTCACGACCAGACCTAACCCTGACACTAACCTAACACCTAACCCTAACCATAACCCCTAAAACTAACCCTAACCCTGAACCCTAAACCTAACCCTAACACTGAACCTTCACTATATCCCTAACCCCTAAGCCTAATCCTAACTGTTAACCCTCACCCTAACACTTAAACTGGACCATAACACTAAACATTAACCCTAACAATAAGCCCAACACTTAACCCTAATCCTATCCCCTAACCCTAAGCCCTAACCCTAAACCTAACCCTAACCCCAACCCTAACCCTTAATCTTGACCCTTACCATTAACCCTCACACTAACCCTAATCCTAATCTTTAACCATAAAGCTAACACTGAAGCCTAACCCTGTGCCAAACGCTAAACCCAAACCTTAACCCTAACCCTGAAACTTAACCATAAACCTAACTGTAACTGTTACACCTAACACTAACCTCTAACCCTAACCCCTAACCCTAAGACCCCACCTTAACACTAACCCTAACCCTAAACATTATCATAATCCTACCCCTAAATCTAATTCTCGGACTTCTTGCTTTCTTAGAGTTTAGAAAGCCTAAAATCCTCCCATGCCATGAGTAAAAGGGGGCTCTGCAGCTCTCTCTTGCATGAAACCAGGAGCCCATACCTAGCGTATGATAGAGTGGGTTCCCGGGGACAATCCCATCCCCCTAACCCCAGCCTCGCGCCCAGTGCAGACAGGGCCTGTACGCTAAGTATAAGCACTACCCCTAACAGATAACCCTCACCCTGAACATAGCACCTGACCCTGATCCTATTGCTCACCTTAAAACATAAACCTCCCCGTAACCCTAACTTATCCCCTTATCTTAACCTTAATGCATAACACCCTGAGAAGAAGCCCTATCCCATAATTCTAATCCTAACCCCTAGCCATAACCCTAACACCTCATCCCTAATTCTAAAATGCCAACCCTAAACTTCACCCTGCCAACAACCCTAACCCTAACCCTAACCCCTAACCCTAAGCCCTCACCCTATCACTAATCTTCATCCCTAAACCGTACCGTAATCCTAACCCTAAATCTAATTCTCAGACTTGCTTTCTCAGAGTTTTGAAAGCCTACAATCCTACTAAGCCATGCATGAAAGCCCGCTCTGCCACAGTGTCCTGCATGAAACCCAGAGGCCCATACACTGCGTACGATAGAGTGGGCTCCCAGCGACCATCACAGACCCCTAACTTCACCTCCTAGTGCATACAGGGCCCGTGCCCTAAGCATAAACCCTACCCCACACCCATAACCCTAACCCAGAACATAACACCTAACCCTGATCCTACTGCTCACCTTAACACGTAAACCTCACCCTAACCCTAACTTAACCCCTTATCTTAACGATAATGCATGACACCCTGAGAACAAGCCCTATACCGTAATTCTAACCCTAACTCCTAGCCATAACCATAACACTTAATCCCTAATTCTGAAACGCCAACCCTAACCTTAACCCTACCAACAACACTAACACTAACCCTAAAACCCTTACCCTAACCCTACGCCTAAAAATAACCCTAACCATTGATCCTTAGTCATAACCCCTAAAGCTTAACCCTAACCATTAACGCTAATCCCAATCCTAACCATTAAACATAACCCTACTTAACCCTAACCCTAACCTATACGCTAATGCCTAGAGATCTAACCCCAACACTGACCTACAGTTAACACTAACCCTAACCCCTAATCCTAACCTTAAACCTGAACCATAAACCTAACCCTTAACCCTAACCCTATTCCTAACCCCCTAACCCTAACCCTAACTGTTAAGCCTCACCCTAACACTTAACCCTGACTCTAACCCTAAACCTTAACCCTAACCCTGAACCCTAACCCTAAGCCTAACCCTTAACCCTAACCCTATCCCTTAACCCTAACCCCTAACCCTAACGCTAACCCCAACCCTAAACCTAACCCTGGCCCCCAACCCAGACTTAACACCTAACCCCTAACACTATCTCTAAACCTAACCACTAATCCCTAGCACCTGACCCTGACTCGAAACCTAACCCCTAACTCGAAACCCCTAACCCCAAACCTAACCCTAATTCTCACACTACTTCCATTCCCAGAGTGAAGCAAGCCTACAATACAGCCATGCCATGTGTGAGATGAGGCTCTGCCTGAGTCCTGCATGTAGGTTTTGTCCCAAGGCCCAGGGAATGATGTTGTGCTTTTGTGGTGACTGCGACCACACCCCTCTCACCGTAGATTAACCAGGTCCTGTGCCCTTAAACTGACCGCTAAATCTAAGCCCTACCACCAACCCTAACCTCTGACCCTGAACCTAAGCCCCGAGCCTAAAGCCCAACACTAACTCTAAACACTTACCCTAAACCTAATCCCTAACCCTAATGCTAACCCCTAAACGTAACTCTAACCACGAACAGTAAACCTAACCCTAACCTCTAACACAAACCCTAACACATAACTCTAACCCTAAAACTAACCCTAACCCTTAACCCTAAACCTAAACCCTAACCCTAACCCTTAACCTTAATCTTAACCGTTAACTCTCATGCTAATCTTTAATCCTAAACCTAATCCTAATCTTCAACCCTAAACCGAACACAACCCTAACCCTGTACCAAACCCTGACCCCTCATCTTAACCCTATCCGCAAACCTCAACCCCAACACGAACTGTAACCGTTAAACCTAACAGTAACCTTAAACCGTAACCCTAATCTGTAACCCTATCCCCTCACCATAACACTACACTTCATCCTGAACCCTAACCATAATCCTAACCCTAAATCTAATTCTCAGACTTCTTGCTTTCTTAGAGTTTAGAAAGCCTGCAATCCTCCCGTGCCATGTGTGAAAGGAGGCTCTACCACTGTGTCCTGCATGAAATCAACGGGCCCATACCCAGAGTCCGATACAGTGGGTTCCCGGTGACAATCCCAGCACCCTAACCTCCCCCCAGCCTAATGCCGACAGGGCCCGTGCGCTAAGCATAAATGATACCTTTAACAGATAACCCTAACCCTGAACATGGCACCTAACCCTGTTCCTATTTCTCCCCTTAACACGTAAACCTCACCGTGAGCCTAATTTTAACCTCTTAACGTAACGTAAATGCATAACCCATTCCCTGAGAACATCCCCTATCCCATAATTCTAACCCTATCTCCTAGTCATAACTGTAACACCTAATCCCTAACCCTAATTCTCCACCGCTAAGCCTAACCGTAACGCTGCCTACAACCCTAACACTGACAGGAACCCTTAGTTCTAACCCCAACGCTATGCCTAACAAAAGCCCTAACCCTTCACCCTTCACCCTAACCCCTGAGCATTACCCTAAGCTTTAACCGTAATCCTAATCCTAACCATTAAACCTAACCCTAGCTCTTAAAGCTAACCCTAAACCTTACCCTCACGACCAGACCTAACCCTGACACTAACCTAACACCTAACCCTAACCATAACCCCTAAAGCTAACCCTAACCCTGAACCCTAAACCTAACCCTAACACTGAACCTTCACTATATCCCTAACCCCTAAGCCTAATCCTAACTGTTAACCCTCACCCTAACACTTAAACTGGACCATAACACTAAACATTAACCCTAACACTAAACTTTAACCCTAACCATAAGCCCAACACTTAACCCTAATCCTATCCCCTAACCCTAAGCCCTAACCCTAAACCTAACCCTAACCCCAACCCTAACCCTTAATCTTGACCCTTACCATTAACCCTCACACTAACCCTAATCCTAATCTTTAACCATAAAGCTAACACTGAAGCCTAACCCTGTGCCAAACGCTAAACCCAAACCTTAACCCTAACCCTGAAACTTAACCATAAACCTAACTGTAACTGTTACACCTAACACTAACCTCTAACCCTAACCCCTAACCCTAAGACCCCACCTTAACACTAACCCTAACCCTAAACATTATCATAATCCTACCCCTAAATCTAATTCTCGGACTTCTTGCTTTCTTAGAGTTTAGAAAGCCTAAAATCCTCCCATGCCATGAGTAAAAGGGGGCTCTGCAGCTCTCTCTTGCATGAAACCAGGAGCCCATACCTAGCGTATGATAGAGTGGGTTCCCGGGGACAATCCCATCCCCCTAACCCCAGCCTCCCGCCCAGTGCAGAAAGGGCCTGTACGCTAAGTATAAACACTACCCCTAACAGATAACCCTCACCCTGAACATAGCACCTGACCCTGATCCTATTGCTCACCTTAAAACATAAACCTCCCCGTAACCCTAACTCATCCCCTTATCTTAACCTTAATGCATAACACCCTGAGAAGAAGCCCTATCCCATAATTCTAATCCTAACCCCTAGCCATAACCCTAACACCTCATCCCTAATTCTAAAATGCCAACCCTAACCTTCACCCTGCCAACAACCCTAACCCTAACCCTAACCCCTAACCCTAAGCCCTCACCCTATCACTAATCTTCATCCCTAAACCGTACCGTAATCCTAACCCTAAATCTAATTCTCAGACTTGCTTTCTCAGAGTTTTGAAAGCCTACAATCCTACTAAGCCATGCATGAAAGCCCGCTCTGCCACAGTGTCCTGCATGAAACCCAGAGGCCCATACACTGCGTACGATAGAGTGGGCTCCCAGCGACCATCACAGACCCCTAACTTCACCTCCTAGTGCATACAGGGCCCGTGCCCTAAGCATAAACCCTACCCCACACCCATAACCCTAACCCAGAACATAACACCTAACCCTGATCCTACTGCTCACCTTAACACGTAAACCTCACCCTAACCCTAACTTAACCCCTTATCTTAACGATAATGCATGACACCCTGAGAACAAGCCCTATACCGTAATTCTAACCCTAACTCCTAGCCATAACCATAACACTTAATCCCTAATTCTGAAACGCCAACCCTAACCTTAACCCTACCAACAACACTAACACTAACCCTAAAACCCTTACCCTAACCCTACGCCTAAAAATAACCCTAACCATTGATCCTTAGTCATAACCCCTAAAGCTTAACCCTAACCCTTAACGCTAATCCCAATCCTAACCATTAAACATAACCCTACTTAACCCTAACCCTAACCTATACGCTAATGCCTAGAGATCTAACCCCAACACTGACCTACAGTTAACACTAACCCTAACCCCTAATCCTAACCTTAAACCTGAACCATAAACCTAACCCTTAACCCTAACCCTATTCCTAACCCCCTAACCCTAACCCTAACTGTTAAGCCTCACCCTAACACTTAACCCTGACTCTAACCCTAAACCTTAACCCTAACCCTGAACCCTAACCCTAAGCCTAACCCTTAACCCTAACCCTATCCCTTAACCCTAACCCCTAACCCTAACGCTAACCCCAACCCTAAACCTAACCCTGGCCCCCAACCCAGACTTAACACCTAACCCCTAACACTATCTCTAAACCTAACCACTAATCCCTAGCACCTGACCCTGACTCGAAACCTAACCCCTAACTCGAAACCCCTAACCCCAAACCTAACCCTAATTCTCACACTACTTCCATTCCCAGAGTGAAGCAAGCCTACAATACAGCCATGCCATGTGTGAGATGAGGCTCTGCCTGAGTCCTGCATGTAGGTTTTGTCCCAAGGCCCAGGGAATGATGTTGTGCTTTTGTGGTGACTCCGACCACACCCCTCTCACCGTAGATTAACCAGGTCCTGTGCCCTTAAACTGACCGCTAAATCTAAGCCCTACCACCAACCCTAACCTCTGACCCTGAACCTAAGCCCCGAGCCTAAAGCCCAACACTAACTCTAAACACTTACCCTAAACCTAATCCCTAACCCTAATGCTAACCCCTAAACGTAACTCTAACCACGAACAGTAAACCTAACCCTAACCTCTAACACAAACCCTAACACATAACTCTAACCCTAAAACTAACCCTAACCCTTAACCCTAAACCTAAACCCTAACCCTAACCCTTAACCTTAATCTTAACCGTTAACTCTCATGCTAACCTTTAATCCTAAACCTAATCCTAATCTTCAACCCTAAACCGAACACAACCCTAACCCTGTACCAAACCCTGACCCCTCATCTTAACCCTATCCGCAAACCTCAACCCCAAAACGAACTGTAACCGTTAAACCTAACAGTAACCTTAAACCGTAACCCTAATCTGTAACCCTATCCCCTCACCATAACACTACACTTCATCCTGAACCCTAACCATAATCCTAACCCTAAATCTAATTCTCAGACTTCTTGCTTTCTTAGAGTTTAGAAAGCCTGCAATGCTCCCGTGCCATGTGTGAAAGGAGGCTCTACCACTGTGTCCTGCATGAAATCAACGGGCCCATACCCAGAGTCCGATACAGTGGGTTCCCGGTGACAATCCCAGCCCCCTAACCTCCCCCCAGCCTAATGCCGACAGGGCCCGTGCGATAAGCATAAATGATACCTTTAACAGATAACCCTAACCCTGAACATGGCACCTAACCCTGTTCCTATTTCTCCCCTTAACACGTAAACCTCACCGTGAGCCTAATTTTAACCTCTTAACGTAACGTTAATGCATAACCCATTCCCTGAGAACATCCCCTATCCCATAATTCTAACCCTATCTCCTAGTCATAACTGTAACACCTAATCCCTAACCCTAATTCTCCACCGCTAAGCCTAACTGTAACGCTGCCTACAACCCTAACACTGACAGGAACCCTTAGTTCTAACCCCAACGCTATGCCTAACAAAAGCCCTAACCCTTCACCCTTCACCCTAACCCCTGAGCATTACCCTAACCTTTAACCGTAATCCTAATCCTAACCATTAAACCTAACCCTAGCTCTTAAAGCTAACCCTAAACCTTACCCTCACGACCAGACCTAACCCTGACACTAACCTAACACCTAACCCTAACCATAACCCCTAAAACTAACCCTAACCCTGAACCCTAAACCTAACCCTAACACTGAACCTTCACTATATCCCTAACCCCTAAGCCTAATCCTAACTGTTAACCCTCACCCTAACACTTAAACTGGACCATAACACTAAACATTAACCCTAACACTAAACTTTAACCCTAACCATAAGCCCAACACTTAACCCTAATCCTATCCCCTAACCCTAAGCCCTAACCCTAAACCTAACCCTAACCCCAACCCTAACCCTTAATCTTGACCCTTACCATTAACCCTCACACTAACCCTAATCCTAATCTTTAACCATAAAGCTAACACTGAAGCCTAACCCTGTGCCAAACGCTAAACCCAAACCTTAACCCTAACCCTGAAACTTAACCATAAACCTAACTGTAACTGTTACACCTAACACTAACCTCTAACCCTAACCCCTAACCCTAAGACCCCACCTTAACACTAACCCTAACCCTAAACATTATCATAATCCTACCCCTAAATCTAATTCTCGGACTTCTTGCTTTCTTAGAGTTTAGAAAGCCTAAAATCCTCCCATGCCATGAGTAAAAGGGGGCTCTGCAGCTCTCTCTTGCATGAAACCAGGAGCCCATACCTAGCGTATGATAGAGTGGGTTCCCGGGGACAATCCCATCCCCCTAACCCCAGCCTCCCGCCCAGTGCAGAAAGGGCCTGTACGCTAAGTATAAACACTACCCCTAACAGATAACCCTCACCCTGAACATAGCACCTGACCCTGATCCTATTGCTCACCTTAAAACATAAACCTCCCCGTAACCCTAACTCATCCCCTTATCTTAACCTTAATGCATAACACCCTGAGAAGAAGCCCTATCCCATAATTCTAATCCTAACCCCTAGCCATAACCCTAACACCTCATCCCTAATTCTAAAATGCCAACCCTAACCTTCACCCTGCCAACAACCCTAACCCTAACCCTAACCCCTAACCCTAAGCCCTCACCCTATCACTAATCTTCATCCCTAAACCGTACCGTAATCCTAACCCTAAATCTAATTCTCAGACTTGCTTTCTCAGAGTTTTGAAAGCCTACAATCCTACTAAGCCATGCATGAAAGCCCGCTCTGCCACAGTGTCCTGCATGAAACCCAGAGGCCCATACACGGCGTACGATAGAGTGGGCTCCCAGCGACCATCACAGACCCCTAACTTCGCCTCCTAGTGCATACAGGGCCCGTGCCCTAAGCATAAACCCTACCCCACACCCATAACCCTAACCCAGAACATAACACCTAACCCTGATCCTACTGCTCACCTTAACACGTAAACCTCACCCTAACCCTAACTTAACCCCTTATCTTAATGATAATGCATGACACCCTGAGAACAAGCCCTATACCGTAATTCTAATCCTAACTCCTAGCCATAACCATAACACCTAATCCCTAATTCTGAAACGCCAACCCTAACCTTAACCCTACCGACAACACTAACACTAACCCTAAAACCCTTACCCTAACCCTACGCCTAAAAATAACCCTAACCATTGATCCTTAGTCGTAACCCCTGAAGCTTAACCCTAACCCTTAACGCTAATCCCAATCCTAACCATTAAACATAACTCTACTTAACCCTAACCCTAACCTATACGCTAATGCCTAGAGATCTAACCCCAACACTGACCTACAGTTAACACTAACCCTAACCCCTAATCCTAACCTTAAACCTGAACCATAAACCTAACCCTTAACCCTAACCCTATTCCTAACCCCCTAACCCTAACCCTAACTGTTAAGCCTCACCCTAACACTTAACCCTGACTCTAACCCTAAACCTTAACCCTAACCCTGAACCCTAACCCTAAGCCTAACCCTTAACCCTAACCCTATCCCTTAACCCTAACCCCTAACCCTAACGCTAACCCCAACCCTAAACCTAACCCTGGCCCCCAACCCAGACTTAACACCTAACCCCTAACACTAACTCTAAACCTAACCACTAATCCCTAGCACCTGACCCTGACTCGAAACCTAACCCCTAACTCGAAACCCCTAACCCCAAACCTAACCCTAATTCTCACACTACTTCCATTCCCAGAGTGAAGCAAGCCTACAATACAGCCATGCCATGTGTGAGATGAGGCTCTGCCTGAGTCCTGCATGTAGGTTTTGTCCCAAGGCCCAGGGAATGATGTTGTGCTTTTGTGGTGACTGCGACCACACCCCTCTCACCGTAGATTAACCAGGTCCTGTGCCCTTAAACTGACCGCTAAATCTAAGCCCTACCACCAACCCTAACCTCTGACCCTGAACCTAAGCCCCGAGCCTAAAGCCCAACACTAACTCTAAACACTTACCCTAAACCTAATCCCTAACCCTAATGCTAACCCCTAAACGTAACTCTAACCACGAACAGTAAACCTAACCCTAACCTCTAACACAAACCCTAACACATAACTCTAACCCTAAAACTAACCCTAACCCTTAACCCTAAACCTAAACCCTAACCCTAACCCTTAACCTTAATCTTAACCGTTAACTCTCATGCTAATCTTTAATCCTAAACCTAATCCTAATCTTCAACCCTAAACCGAACACAACCCTAACCCTGTACCAAACCCTGACCCCTCATCTTAACCCTATCCGCAAACCTCAACCCCAAAACGAACTGTAACCGTTAAACCTAACAGTAACCTTAAACCGTAACCCTAATCTGTAACCCTATCCCCTCACCATAACACTACACTTCATCCTGAACCCTAACCATAATCCTAACCCTAAATCTAATTCTCAGACTTCTTGCTTTCTTAGAGTTTAGAAAGCCTGCAATGCTCCCGTGCCATGTGTGAAAGGAGGCTCTACCACTGTGTCCTGCATGAAATCAACGGGCCCATACCCAGAGTCCGATACAGTGGGTTCCCGGTGACAATCCCAGCCCCCTAACCTCCCCCCAGCCTAATGCCGACAGGGCCCGTGCGATAAGCATAAATGATACCTTTAACAGATAACCCTAACCCTGAACATGGCACCTAACCCTGTTCCTATTTCTCCCCTTAACACGTAAACCTCACCCTAACCCTAATTTTAACCTCTTAACGTAACGTTAATGCATAACCCATTCCCTGAGAACATCCCCTATCCCATAATTCTAACCCTATCTCCTAGTCATAACTGTAACACCTAATCCCTAACCCTAATTCTCCACCGCTAAGCCTAACCGTAACGCTGCCTACAACCCTAACACTGACAGGAACCCTTAGTTCTAACCCCAACGCTATGCCTAACAAAAGCCCTAACCCTTCACCCTTCACCCTAACCCCTGAGCATTACCCTAACCTTTAACCGTAATCCTAATCCTAACCATTAAACCTAACCCTAGCTCTTAAAGCTAACCCTAAACCTTACCCTCACGACTAGACCTAACCCTGACACTAACCTAACCCCTAACCCTAACCAGAACCCCTAAAGCTAACCCTGAACCCTATCCGTAACCCTAGCAGTAAACTTTAACCCTAAACCTAAGCCCAACCCGTAACCCTAATCCTACACTTTTACCCTAAAACTAACCCCTAAACCTAACCCCTATACCTCACCCTAACTCTAACCCCAATTCTAATTCTAACCATACCCCTTCATAAAACACTAACTCCTAACCGCTAACCCTAACACTAACCAAAATCCCTAATCACTGATCCCTAACCCTAACGCTTAACCTTTACCCTAACCGTTAACCCTCACCTAAATCTTAACACTGACCCGAACCTTAAACTTTAACTCTAAGCCTAACCCTTAACCCTACAGTAAGGAAGACCCTTAATGCTAATGGGATCCCTTATCCCTAACCCTACCACTACAGCTAAAAATAACCCTAACCTTTGATCCTGAAACCTAACCCCTAACACTTACTTTAACCCCAAACACTAACCCTAATCCTAAGCATTAAACCTAACCCTATCTCTTAAACCTAACGCTAGCCCTTACCCTAACGCCTAGATCTAACCCTAAATCTAACCTACCGCCTAATCCTAACCTTAAGCCCTAATGCTAACTCTAACCCTGAACCCTAAAGCTACCTGTAACCCTTAACACTAACCCTATCCGTGAACCTTAACCCTGAGCCTAACCATTACCCGCACCCAAGCATTTAACCCTGACCCTACCCCTAATCCTTAATGATAACCCTAACACTAAACCCTAACCCTAAGACCAACACTTAACACTAATCCTATCCCTTAACCCTAACCCTAATGCTAACCCCTTAACGTAACCCTCACCGTGACCAGTAAACCTAACCCTAACCTCTAACACAAACCATAGCACATAACTCTAACCCTAAAACTAACCCTAAACCTAACCGTAAACCGTAACTCTTAACCTTTACCCTAAGCGTTAACTCTCACTCTAACCTTTAATCCTAACCCTAATCCTAATCTTCAACCCTAAACCTACCACTTAACCCTAACCCTGTACCTAACCCTAACCCCTCATCTTAACCCTAACCGTAAACCTCAACTCTAAACCAAAGTGTAACTGTTAAACCTAAGAGTAACCTTTAACCCTAACCCTATTCCCTAACCCTAAGCCCTCACCCTAACACTAAACTTCATCCTTAACCCTAACCATAATACTAACCCTAAATCTAATTCTCAGTCTTCTTGCTTTCTTAGAATTTAGAAAGCCTGCAATCCTCCCATGCCATGCGTGAAAGGATGCTCTACCACTCTGTCCTGCATGAAACCCACGGGCCCATACCCAGAGTATGATAGAGTGGGTTCCCGGGTACAATCCCAGCCCCCTAAACTCCCCCCGCCCGCCTAATGCAGACAGGGCCCGTGCGCTGAGCATAAACAATACCTTTAACAGATAACCCTAACCCTGAACATAACACCCAACCCTGTTCCTATTTCTCCCCTTAACACGTAAACCTCACCGTGCGCCTAACTTTATCCTCTTATCCTAACGTTAATGCATAACCCATTTCCTGAGAACAACCCCTGTCCCATAATTCTAACCCTATCTCCTAGTCATCACTGTGACACCTAATCCCTAACCCTAATTCTAAACCGCTAACCCTAACCGTAACCCTACCTACAACCCTAACACTGACAGTAACCCTTACTTCTAACCCCAACGCTATGCCTAACAAAACCCCTAACCCTTCACCCTAACCACTTAGCCTTACCCTAACCCTTAACCCTAATCATAATCCTAACCATTAAACCTAACCCTAGCTCATAAAGCTAACCCTAAACCTTACCCTCACGACTAGACCTAACCCTGACACTAACCTGACACCTAACCCTATCCAGAACCCCTAAAGCTAACCCTGAACCCTATCCCTAACCCTAGCAGTAAACTTTAACCCTAAACCTAAGCCCAACCCGTAACCCTAATCCTATCCTTTTACCCTAAAACTAACCCCTAAACCTAACCCCTATACCTCACCCTAACTCTAACCCCAATCCTAATTCTAACCATACCCCTTCATAAAACACTAACTCCTAACCGCTAACCCTAACACTAACCAAAAACCCTAATCACTAATCCCTAACCCTAACGCTTAACCTTTACCCTAACCGTTAACCCTCACCCTAAATCTTAACACTGACCCTAACCTTCACCTTTAACTCTAAGCCTAACCCTTAACCCAACAGTAAGGAAGACCCTTAATGCTAATGGGATCCCTTATCCCTAACCCTAACACTACAGCTAAAAATAACCCTAACCTTTGATCCTGAAACCTAACCCCTAACACTTACTTTAACCCCAAACCCTAACCCTAATCCTAAGCAGTAAACCTAACCCTATCTTTTAACCCTAACGCTAGCCCTTACCCTAAGGCCTAGATCTAACCCTAAATCTAACCTACCGCCTAATCCTAACCTTAAGCACTAATGCTAACACTAACCCTGAACCCTAAACCTACCAGTAACCCTTAAAACTAACCCTGTCCGTGAACCTTAACCCTGACCATAACCATTACCCGCACCCAAGCATTTAACCCTGACCTTAACCCTAATCCTTAATGCTAACCCTAACACTAAACCCTAACCCTAAGCCCAACACTTAACCCTAATCCTATCCCTTAACCCTAACCCTAACCCTAATGCTACCCCCTAAACGTAACCCTAACCGTGACCAGTAAACCTAACCCTAACCTCTAACACAAACCATAGCACATAACTCTAACCCTAAAACTAACCCTAACCCTAAACCCTAACTCTTAACCTTAACCCTAAGCGTTAACTCTCACGCTAACCTTTAATCCTAACCCTAATCCTAATCTTCAACCCTAAACCTAACACTTAACCCTAACTCTGTATCAAACCCTAACCCCTCATCTTAACCCTAACTGTAAACCTCAACCCTAAACCAAAGTGTAACCGTTAAACCTAAGAGTAACCTTTAACCCTAACCCTAATCCCTAACCCTAAGCCCTCACCCTAACACTAAACTTCATCCTTAACCCTAACAAGAATCCTAACCCTAAATCTAATTCTCAGACTTCTTGCTTTCTTAGAGTTTAGAAAGCCTGCAATCCTCCCTTGCCATGCGTGAAAGGAGGCTCTACCACTGTGTCCTGCATGAAACCCACAGGCCCATACCCAGAGTATGATAGAGTGGGTTCCCGGGTACAATCCCAGCCCCCTAAACTCCCCCCGCCCGCCTACTGCAGACAGGGCCCGTGCGCTAAGCATAAACAATACCTTTCACAGATAACCCTAACCCTGAACATAACACCCAACCCTGTTCCTATTTCTCCCCTTAACACGTAAACCTCACCGTGCACCTAACTTTAACCTCTTATCCTAACGTTAATGCATAACCCATTTCCTGAGAACAACCCCTATCCCATAATTCTAACCCTATCTCCTAGTGATCACTGTGACACCTAATCCCTAACCCTAATTCTAAACCGCTAACCCTAACCGTAACCTTTCCTACAACCCTAACACTGACAGTAACCCTTACTTCTAACCCCAATGCTATGCCTAACAAAAACCCTAACCCTTGACCCTAACCCTTCACCCTAACCCCTAAGCCTTACCCTAACCCTTAACCCTAATCCTAATCCTAACCATTAAACCTAACCCTAGCTCTTAAAGCTAACCCTAAACCTTACCCTCACGACTAGACCTAACCCTGACACTAACCTAACACCTAACCCTAACCAGAACCCCTAAAGCTAACCCTGAACCCTATCCCTAACCCTAGCAGTAAACTTTAACCCTAAACCTAAGCCCAACCCGTAACCCTAATCCTATCCTTTTACCCTAAAACTAACCCCTAAACCTAACCCCTATACCTCACCCTAACTCTAACCCCAATCCTAATTCTAACCATACCCCTTCATGAAACACTAACTCCTAACCGCTAACCCTAACACTAACCAAAAACCCTAATCACTAATCCCTAACCCTAACGCTTAACCTTTACACTAACCGTTAACCCTCACCCTAAATCTTAACACTGACCCTAACCTTAAACTTTAACTCTAAGCCTAACCCTTAACCCTACAGTAAGGAAGACCCTTAATGCTAACGGGATCCCTTATCCCTAACCCTTCACTACAGCTAAAAATAACCCTAACCTTGGATCCTTAAACCTAACCCCTAACACTTACTTTAACCCCAAACCCTAACCCTAATCCTAAGCAGTAAACCTAACCCTATCTCTTAACCCTAACGCTAGCCCTTACCCTAACGCCTAGATCTTACCCTAAATCGAACCTACCGCCTAATCCTAACCTTAAGCCCTAATGCTAACACTAGCCCTGAACCCTAAACCTACCCGTAACCCTTAACACTAACCCAATCCGTGAACCTTAACCCTGACCCTAACCATTACCCGCACCCAAGCATTTAACCCTGATTCTAACCGTAATCCTTAATGATAACCCTAACAATAAACCGTAACCCTAAGCCCAACACTTATCCCTAATCCTATCCCTTAACCCTAACCCTAACCCTAATGCTACCCCCTAAACGTAACCCTAACCGTGACCAGTAAACCTAACCCTAACCTCTAACACAAACCATTGCACATAACTCTAACCCTAAAACTAACCCTAACCCTAACCCTAAACCCTAACTCTTAACCTTAACACTAAGCGTTAACTCTCACGCTAACCTTTAATCCTAACCCTAATCCTAATCTTCAACACTAAACCTAACACTTAACCCTAACCCTGTACCAAACCCTAACCCCTCATCTTAACCCTAACGGTAAACCTCAACCCTAAACCAAAGTGTAACCGTTAAACCTAAGAGTAACCTTTAACCCTAACCCTAAGCCCTAACCCTAAGCCCTCACCCTAACACTAACCTTCATCCTTAACCCTAACCGGAATCCTAACCCTAAATCTAATTCTCAGAGTTCTTGCTCTCTTAGAGTTTAGAAAGCCTGCAATCCTCCCATGCCATGCGTGAAAGGAGGCTCTACCACTGTGTCCTGCATGAAACCAACGGGCCCATACCCAGAGTATGATAGAGTGGGTTCCCGGGTACAATCCCAGCCCCCTAAACTCCCCCCGCCCGCCTAATGCAGACAGGGCCCGTGCGCTAAGCATAAACAATACCTTTAACAGATAACCCTAACCCTGAACATAACACCCAACCCTGTTCCTATTTCTCCCCTTAACACGTAAACCTCACCGTGCGCCTAACTTTAACCTCTTATCCTAATGTTAATGCATAACCCATATCCTGAGAACAACCCCATCCCATAATTCTAACCCTATCTCCTAGTCATCACTGTGACACCTAATCCCTAACCCTAATTCTAAACCGCTAACCCTAACCGTAACCCTACCTACAACCCTAACACTGACAGTAACCCTTACTTCTAACCCCAACGCTTTGCCTAACAAAAACCCTAACCCTTGACCCTAACCCTTCACCCTAACCCGTAAGCCTTACCCTAACCCTTAACCCTAATCCTAATCCTAACCATTAAACCTAACCCTAGCTCTTAAAGCTAACCCTAAACCTTACCCTCACGACTAGACCTAACCCTGACACTAACCTAACACCTAACACTAACCAGAACCCCTAAAGCTAACCCTGAACCCTATCCCTAACCCTAGCAGTAAACTTTAACCCTATACCTAAGCCGAACCCGTAACCCTAATCCTATCGTTTTACCCTAAAACTAACCGCTAAACCTAACCCCTATACCTCACCCTAACTCTAACCCCAATCCTAATTCTAACCATACCCCTTCATAAAACACTAACTCCTAACCGCTAACCCTAACACTAACCAAAAACCCTCATCACTAATCCCTAACCCTAACGCTTAACCTTTACCCTAACCGTTAACCCTCACCCTACATCTTAACACTGACCCTAACCTTAACCTTTAACTCTAAGCCTAACCCTTAACCCTACAGTAAGGAAGACCCTTAATGCTAATGGGATCCCTTATCTCTAACCCTAACACTACAGCTAAAAATAACCCTAACCTTGGATCCTTAAACCTAACCCCTAACACTTACTTTAACCCCAAACCCTAACCCTAATCCTAAGCATTAAACCTAACCCTATCTCTTAACCCTAACGCTAGCCCTTACCCTAACGCCTAGATCTAACGCTAAATCTAACCTACCGCCTAATCCTAACCTTAAGGCCTAAAGCTAACACTAACCCTGAACCCTAAACATACCCGTAACCCTTAACACTAAACCCATCTATGAACCTTAACCCTGACCCTAACCATTACCCGCACCCAAGCATTTAACCCTGACCCTAACCCTAATCCTCAATGCTAACCCTAACACTAAACCCTAACCCTAAGCCCAACACTTAACCCTAATCCTATCCCTTAACCCTAACCCTAACCCTAATGCTACCCCCTAAACGTAACCCTAACCGTGACCAGTAAACCTAACCCTAAACTCTAACACAAACCAGAGCACATAACTCTAACCCTAAAACTAACCCTAACCCTAACCCTAAAGCCTAACCCTTAAACTTAACCCTAAGCGTTAACTCTCACGCTAACCTTTAATCGTAACCCTAATCCTAATCTTCAACCCTAAACCTAACACTTAACCCTAACCCTGTACCAAACCCTAACCCCTCATCTTAACCCTAACCGTAAACCTCAACCCTAAACCAAAGTGTAACCGTTAAACCTAAGAGTAACCTTTAACCCTAACCCTAATCCCTAACCCTAAGCCCTCACCCTAACACTAACCTTCATCCTCAACCCTAACCGGAATCCTAACCCTAAATCTAATTCTAAGACTTCTTGCTTTCTTAGAGTTTAGAAAGCCTGCAATCCTCCCATGCCATGCGTGAAAGGAGGCTCTACCACTGTGTCCTGCATGAAACCCATGGGCCCATACCCAGAGTATGATAGAGTGGGTTCCTGGGTACAAACCCAGCCCCCTAAACTCCCCCCGCCCGCCTACTGCAGACAGGGCCCGTGCGCCAAGCATAAACAATACCTTTAACAGATAACCCTAACCCTGAACATAACACCCAACCCTGTTCCTATTTCTCCCCTTAACACGTAAACCTCACCGTGCGCCTAACTTTAACCTCTTATCCTAACGTTAATGCGTAATCCATTTCCTGAGAACAACCCCTATCCCATAATTCTAACCCTATCTCCTAGTCATCACTGTGACACCTAATCCCTAACCCTAATTCTAAACCGCTAACCCTAACCGTAACCCTACCTACAACCCGAACACTGACAGTAACCCTTACTTCTAACCCCAACGCTATGCCTAACAAAAACCCTAACCCTTGACCCTAACCCTTCACCCTAACCCCTAAGCCTTACCCTAACCCTTAACCCTAATCCTAATCCTAACCATTAAACCTAACCCTAGCTCTTAAAGCTAAACCTAAACCTTACCCTCACGACTAGACCTAACCCTGACACTAACCTAACACCTAACCCTAACCAGAACCCCTAAAGATAACCCTGAACCCTATCCCTAACCCTAGAAGTAAACCTTAACCCTAAACCTAAGCCCAACCCGTAACCCTAATCCTATCCTTTTACCCTAAAACTAACCCCTAAACCTAACCCCTATACCTCACCCTAACTCTAACCCCAATCCTAATTCTAACCATACCCCTTTCCTAAAAAACTAACTCCTAACCGCTAACCCTAACACTAACCAAAAACCCTAATCACTAATCCCTAACCCTAACGCTTAACCTTTACCCTAACCGTTAACCCTCACCCTAAATCTTAACACTGACCCTAACCTTAACCTTTAACTCTAAGCCTAACCCTTAACCCTACAGTAAGGAAGACCCTTAATGCTAATGGGATCCCTTATCCCTAACCCTAACACTACAGCTAAAAATAACCCTAACCTTGGATCCTTAAACCTAACCCCTAACACTTACTTTAACCCCAAACCATAACCCTAATCCTAAGCATTAAACCTAACCCTATCTCTTAACACTAACGCTAGCCCTTACCCTAACGCCTAGATCTAACCCTAAATCTAACCTACCGCCTAATCCTAACCTTAAGCCCTAATGCTAACTCTAACCCTGAACCCTAAACCTACCCGTAACCCTTATCACTAACCCTATCCGTGAACCTTAACCCTGACCCTAACCATTACCCGCACCCAAGCATTTAACCCTGACCCTAACCCTAATCCTTAATGCTAACCCTAACACTAAACCCTAACCCTAAGCCCAACACTTAACCCTAATCCTATCCCTTAACCCTAACCCAAACCCTAACCCTAATGCTACCCCCTAAACGTAACCCTAACCGTGACCAGTAAACCTAACCCTAACCTCTAACACAAACCATAGCACATAACTCTAACCCTAAAACTAACCCTAACCCTAACCCTAACTCTCAACCCTAACTCTTAACCTTAACCCTAAGCGTTAACTCTCACGCTAACCTTTAATCCTAACCCTAATCCTAATCTTCAACCCTAAACCTAACACTTAACCCTAACCCTGTACCAAACCCTTACCCCTCATCTTAACCCTAACCGTAAACCTCAACCCTAAACCAAAGTGTAACCGTTAAACCTAAGAGTAACCTTTAACCCTAACCCTAATCCCTAACCCTAAGCCCTCACCCTAACACTAAACTTCATCCTTAACCCTAACCAGAATCCTAACCCTAAATCTAATTCTCAGACTTCTTGCTCTCTTAGAGTTTAGAAAGCCTGCAATCCTCCCATGCCATGCGTGAAAGGAGGCTCTACCACTGTGTCCTGCATGAAACCGACGGGCCCATACCCAGAGTATGATAGAGTGGGTTCCCGGGTACAATCCCAGCCCCGTAAACTCCCCCCCGGCCGCCTACTCCAGACAGGGCCCGTGCGCTAAGCATAAACAATACCTTTAACAGATAACCCTAACCCTGTACATAACACCCAACCCTGTTCCTATTTCTCCCCTTAACACGTAAACCTCACCGTGCACCTAACTTTAACCTCTTATCCTAACGTTAATGCATAACCCATTTCCTGAGAACAACCCGTATCCCATAATTCTAACCCTATCTCCTAGTCATCACTGTGACACCTATTCCCTAACCCTAATTCTAAACCGCTAACCCTAACCGTAACCCTACCTACAACCCTAACACTGACAGTAACCCTTACTTCTAACCCCAACGCTATGCCTAACAAAAACCCTAACCCTTCACTCTAACCCTTCACCCTAACCCATAAGCCTTACCCTAACCCTTAACCCTAATCCTAATCCTAACCATTAAACCTAACCCTAGCTCTTTTTTTTTTTTTATTATATATATATATTTTTCAATTTAGTTTTACAGAATCAAAGAGTCTAACAGTATATCTTGTTAGATACAGTATGTCCTCATAATGTATACATTATTTCTTGTACAATGATATGAAATAATATGGGAAATATTCATGATAAATTATTAAGTGAACAGTGCAAGTTAAAAACAATAGTTTCATATTTTTTTCCCCACCCCCCCTTTCCCGAGTCAGCACTTTCAAGTGTTACCACTCCCCAAACGGTGTGGAATGCACTCGTCGTGTAGGCATACCCCCATCCCCTCCCCCACCCCCCACCTCAGTCTGATGTCCAATTGGTGTCATTCCCAGATTTGTATTTAGGTGATGATCAGGGAAACCAATTTTCTGGTGAGTACATGTGATGCTTGTTTTTCCATTCTTGGGATACTTCACTTAATATAATGGGTTCCAACTCTCTCCAGGAGAACCACAGAGATGTCGTATCTTCATCATTCCTTATAGCTGAGTAATATTCCATGGTATACATATACCACAGCTTACTAATCCAATCATGTATTGATGGGCATTTGGGTTGTTTCCACATCTTTGCTATTGTGAATTGTGCTGCTATAAACATTTGGGTACACGTGCCTTTGTTATAGAATGACCTTTTTTCCTTTGGGTATATGCCCAGTAATGGGATTGCTGGGTCAAATGGCAGGTCTACTTGAATCTGTTTAAGATACCTCCATAATGCTTTCCACAGGGGTTGCACTAGTTTGCAGTCCCACCAGCAGTGTATTAGTGTTCCTGTCTCTCCACACCCACGCCAACATGTGTTGTTTTGGGTTTTTTTGATAAAGGCCATTCTCACTGGGGTTAAGTGATATCTCATTGTGGTTTTGATTTGCATTTCCCTGATGATTAGAGATGTTGAACACTTTTTCATATGTTTGTTAGCCATTTTTATATCTTCTTTTGAAAAATTTCTATTCATGTCCTTTGCCCACTTTTTGATAGGGTTGCTTGATTTTTTCTTGCTGATTTTCCTGAGTTCTAAATAGATTCTTGTTATCAGTCCTTTATCTGATGTGTAGTATGCAAAAATTTTTTCCCATTCTGTAGGTGATCTGTTTATTCTCTGGACTGTTTCTTTGGCTGTGCAGAAGCTTTTTAGTTTAATCATGTCCCATTCATTTATTTTTGTTGCTGCTGTGATTGCCTTGGGGGTCTTCTTCATAAATTCTCTGCCTAGGCCAATGTCTGTAAGAGTCTTTCCTACATTTTCTTCTAGAATTCTGATTGTATCACGCCTAAGGTTTAAGTCTGTTATCCACCGTGATTTGATTTTTGTGAGAGGTGAAAGCTGTGGGTCCTGTTTCAGTCTTCTGCAAGTGGCTAACCAATTCTCCCAGCACCATTTGTTGAATAGGGATTCTTGTCCCCGGAGTATATTCTTTCCCGCTTTGTCAAAAATTAGGTGACTATATGAGGATGGTTCTATATTTGGATTTTCTGTTGTGTTCCACTGGTCTGTGTCCCTGCACTTGTGCCAATACCAGGCTGTTTTAAGAACCACGGCCTTGTAGTATAGTTTGAGGTCTGGCAAATTAATACCTCCCATTTTGTTTTTATTGCTTAAAATTGCTTTTGCTATACGGGGTCTTCTTTGATTCCATACAAAGTGTATAATTATTTTCTCTATGTCTGTAAAGAATGATGTTGGTAATTTAATAGGGATTGCATTGAATTTGTAGATCACTTTGGGTAGTATAGACATTTTAACAATGTTGATTCTTCCGATCCACGAGCATGGTATATTTTTCCATCTATTTGCAAGTTCTGCTATTTCTTTTCTCAGTGTTTCATAGTTTTCCTTATAGAGGTCCTTTACCTCTTTAGTTAGATATATACCTAGATATTTTATTTTCTTTGTTGCTATTTTGAAGGGTATTGAGTCTTTAATTTGGTTTTCCAATTGACTGTCATTGGCATATATAAATGCCTCTGATTTGTG
Source organism: Eulemur rufifrons (assembly GCF_041146395.1). Taxonomy (NCBI): domain Eukaryota; kingdom Metazoa; phylum Chordata; class Mammalia; order Primates; family Lemuridae; genus Eulemur; species Eulemur rufifrons. The sequence goes on from NW_027182880.1 coordinate 655,163, forward strand.
TATATTAATTTTGTAGCCTGAGACTTTGCTGTATTCGTTAATCAATTCCAGGAGTCTCTTGGTTGAATCCTGGGGGTTTTCCAGATATAACATCATATCATCAGCAAAAAGTGAGAGTTTGATCTCTTCCTTCCCTATTTGGACTCCCTTGATTTTGCTCTCTTGCCTGATAGCTCTCGCAAGGACTTCCAATACTATGTTGAAAAGTAACGGAGACAATGGGCAGCCCTGTCTGGTTCCAGTTCTAAGTGGGAGTGCTTTCAGTTTTTCCCCATTCAGTATGATGTTGGCTGTGGGTTTGTCATATATGGCTTGTATAATTTTTAGGTAGGTTCCATCAATGCCTATTTTGTTAAGCATTTTTATCATAAAAAGGGTGTTGAATTTTGTCAAATGCTTTTTCTGCATCTAATGAGAGTATCATATGATTTTTGTTTTTGCTTCTATTTATGTGGTGAATTACATTTATAGATTTACGTATGTTGAACCACCCCTGCATCTCGGGGATGAAGCCCACTTGGTCGTGGTGGATTACTTTTTTGATAAGTACTTGGATTCGATTTGCTAGTATTTTATTGAAAATTTTTGCATCTATATTCATGAGGGAAATTGGTCTGTAGTTCTCTATTTTTGTTGAGTCCTTTCCAGGCTTTGGTATTAATGTTATATTGGCTTGGTAGAACGTGTTGGGGAGAACTCCATCCTTCTCAATATTGGAGAATAGTTTATGTAGGATGGGCACCAGTTCTTCTTTGTATGTATGGTAAAATTCAGGTGTGAACCCATCTGGACCAGGGCTTTTCTTTTTGGGAAGGTTTTTTATTGCTGTTTCGATTTCAGTTCTTGATATTGGTCTGTTCAGGTACTCTATTTCTTCCTGGTTGAGCCTGGGAAGACTATGTGTCTCTAAAAATTTGTCCATTTCCTCCACGTTCTCCAGTTTGTGTGCATAAAGATTTTTGTAGAATTCATAGATGATATCTTGTATCTCTGTAGCATCGGTTGTGATTTCTCCTTTCATGTTCCTAATGGAGGTTATTAGAGATTTTACTTTTGTGCTCTTGGTTAGTCTAGCCAGAGGTGTGTCTATTTTGTTTATCTTTTCAAAGAACCAACTTTTTGTTTTATTAATTTCCCTTATAGTTTCTTTGTTGTCCTTTTCATTTAGTTCTGATTTGATCTTAGTAATTTCTCGCCTTCTGCTGGGTTTGGGATCGTTCTGTTCTTCTTTCTCCAGCTCTTTGAGTCTATTCGTTAGGTTGTCTATTTGCATGTTTTCTGTCTTTTTGATATAGGCATTTATGGATATGAATTTTCCTCTCAGGACTGCTTTAGCTGCATCCCATAGATTTTGATAAGTTGTATCTCCATTGTCATTTAATTCAAAGAAATTTTTGATTTCCATCTTGATTTCTTCTTTTATAGAATAATTATTCAGGAGAAGGTTATTTAGCTTCCATGACTTTGAGTAAGAGTGAGGGTTTCTGTTTGTGATCATTGTTACTTTTATTCCGCTGTGATCTGAGAAGATGCATGGTATAATTTCTATTTTTTTGAATTTTTGAAGACATGATTTATGTCCTAGGACATGGTCAATCTTAGAGAATGTCCCGTGAGCTGATGAGAAGAATGTATATTATGTGGACTTTGGGTAGAATGTCCTATAGATGTCAGCCATGCCCATTTGTTCTAGCATTCTATTTAGGTCCATTATGTCTTTGTTTATTTTCTGTTTAGAGGATCTGTCCTGTACTGTCAGTGGGGTGTTAAAGTCTCCAGCTATTACAGTATTATTATCTATCATCTGGTTCAGATCTAGTAGGGTTTGCTTTATGAATCTAGGTGCACCTAGGTTGGGTGCATATATATTGAGTATAGTCATGGCTTCTTGTTGAATTGTGCCCTTGACCAGTATGTAGTAGCCATTTTTGTCTTTTATTATTTTTGTTGGTTTGAAAGTTAAGTTATTGGAAATTAAGATTGCCACACCAGCTTTCTTTTCGTTACCGTTTGCTTGAAATACCGATTTCCATCCTTTTACTTTCAGTCTAAATGCATCTTTGCTCGATAGGTGGGTTTCTTGGAGACAGCAGATACTTGGCTTGTGCTTTTTTATCCATTGGGACAGTCTATGTCTCTTGAGCGGGGAATTCAAGCCATTCACATTTATTGAGAAGACTGATAAGTGAGACGGTTTTTTGTTCAGCTTGTTGGGTAGAACTTCATTGCAATGTTTTCTCTCCTGAGCCATTGTGGTATCTGGAATTTGATCTTTAGCTCTTGAGTAGTTTTACATTCGTGGATCTTTCTTGTGCTGGTCCGTGTGTAACTCTCTTTTGAGTACTTCTTGCAGGGCTGGTCTTGTCTTGGTGAATTCCCTCAACCTTTGTTTATCTGAGAATGTCTTGATTTCTCCTTCGTATAGAAAACTTAGCTTAGCTGGGTACAAGATTCTAGGCTGGGCATTATTCTGTTTCAGAAGCGTGAAAATGGGGCCCCAACCTCTTCTTGCTTGTAAGGTTTCAGCTGAGAAATCTGGCGTAATTCTGATGGGTTTTCCTTTGTAAGTTACCTGTTTCTTTCTCCTTACAGCTCGGAGAAGGGACTCTTTAGTGGATATTTTGGTCAGCCTGATGACTACGTGGCGTGGTGTTTTCCTATTTGCTATGAATCTCCCAGGGGTCCTTTGAGCTTCTTGAATCTGTATGTCTAGAGTATTGGCAAGGCCTGGAAAATTTTCCTCGATTATGTCTTCAAATAGCTTGTCCAACCCTTGCTTATTGTCTTCTTCACCCTCAGGGATGCCAATAACTCTCAAGTTAGGTTTCTTCACATAATCCCACATTTCTTGAAGACTCAGATCATTTCTCTTACTTTTTTGATCTATCTCTGTGACTGACTTATTTAGTTGAAAGGAGTTATCTTCAATTTCTGAAATTCTTTCCTCTGTTTGATCTACCCTGCTTTTGAGACTTTCCACAGTGTTTTGTAGCTCTCTGAGTGAATTCTTCATTTCTAGGAGTTCAGTTTGGTTTTTCTTCAATATTTCAATTTCTTTAGTGAATTTTTCCTCCAAATCCTGAATTTTTTTTGCATTTTCCTTGTGTTGTCTGTCCATTGATTCTTGTATATTATTTAGCTTGTTTATGATCCATAATTGGAATTCTTCCTGTGACATGTTGGTGTTTTGAGTCTGGTTTGTGTCAAATGGTTGAGAGCCGGTATTTCTCTTTGGGGGTGAGCTTTCTGTTTGATTCTTTGTGCTTCCTGTGTTTTTTCGCTGGGCCCTTCCCATCTAGATTAATCGTTGGATCTTTACTTATAGATTTAGTCTGGTTAACAGCACTCTCTGTGCTCTATTCTTAGGCTGTCGGGTAGTCTAGGTATATTGCTTCCTTTGGCAAGAGGGGAAGACTGTTGTGAATTGTTTAGAAATTTTTCTATTACAGTTGGGGGACTGCTTCTGATGGGTCCAATCCTAGAGGATTGGAGTGATCCAAGACTGCTTTGGTGAGTTAGGACACTGTGTTGTAGTCTTTCAGAGGGCAGGCAGGGTCCACACTAGTAGTGGGCCAAAATTCTCTTTGTTTGTTTGTTTCCCTTTGGTTCTTCCTCTATAGGGGTGGTTTATGTCTCTATCTGCAGGAAAAATACTAGTTGTGGGGAGTGCATGGTGCCCTCGCTCGCTCAGCGCCCCATTTGCCACAACTCCCACAGGCTAAAGTCTGCCTTGGCCCAATGTCCCCGGGGACCAGGCTCCACACTCTCGCTTCTGGAGAAGTAGTCAATATTTAGACGTGGGTGGGGACCCTATATAAGGTCTGTGGACCAGGGGAGGGGGTCGTCCAGGGAGCCTCTTGGCACCCTATTGCTCCGCAGTGACTTGGCAGTGGGCCCCAAGATGGCTATTGCGCGCCCGCAGATCGCCGGCGTTGGGAGTGACTACTCAGGTTCCGGTATGTACCAGAGCCAGGGGCCTGGCCCGTTCCCAAGCTCAGCGTGGGTTCCCAGTTAGAAGGCAAAAAGAGAGAAGAAATAAGGAAAAAGAAAAAAGAAAAGAAAAGAAAAAAAAAGAAGTGAAAAGAAAGAACAGAAGGAGAAGAAAAAGAAAGAGAAAAGAAAAGGAGAAGAGAAGAGGAAAAAAAGAAAAAAAAAAAAAAAAAAAAAAAAAAAAAAAAAAAACAAAGACAAAAACAAAAACCAAACTAACAAATAACACAAAGAGACCTAACCCAGAAACAACGAAAACACAAACACAAAAGAACAAAAACAGAGCTACACAGCACCGCAGCGCATAGCTAAACGAAGGGATACACAATTCTGAAGTATACAGTTCAGCGGCTCATTGATCGTGTTTTTGCGCCTTAGCGCAGCTCCGCCCCTTCACGCCCGCTCCGTTGGTTCCGGAGCGGCAACTCAGTGTTTATTTTAAGTCTTAGCGCAGCTCCGCCCCTTCACGCCCGCTCCGTTGGTTCCGGAGCGGCAACTCAGTGTTTATTTTAAGTCTTAGCGCAGCTCCGCCCCTTCACGCCCGCTCCGTTGGTTCCGGAGCGGCAACTCAGTGTTTATTTTAAGTCTTAGCGCAGCTCCGCCCCTTCACGCCCGCTCCGTTGGTTCCGGAGCGGCAACTCAGTGTTTATTTTAAGACTTAGCGCAGCTCCGCCCCTTCACGCCCCCTCCGTTGGTTCCGGAGCGGCAACTCAGTGTTTATTTTAAGTCTTAGCGCAGCTCCGCCCCGTTGGTTCCGGAGCGGCAACTCAGTGTTTATTTTAAGCCTTAGCGCAGCTCCGCCCCTTCACGCCCGCTCCGTTGGTTCCGGAGTGGCAACTCAGTGTTTATTTTAAGTCTTAGCGCAGCTCCGCCCCTTCACGCCCGCTCCGTTGGTTCCGGAGCGGCAACTCAGTGTTTATTTTAAGTCTTAGCGCAGCTCCGCCCCTTCACGCCGAGTGTCGCCGGCGGAGATGGCGCGGGCCCAGAGACCAGCGGGGGGCGCCGGGGAGAGAGAGCCGCTGGGCACCTTATGGCTCCCGAGCGGTTCCGACTTTGCTTTCAAGATGGCGCCCGCAGCGCTCCGGGGTCGGAGGGGGACCGGCTCCCCGGCAGGCAGAGACCAGGGACCGCCGCTGCCGGGGGGTTTGGTGGGCAAAGCCGCCGGGGGCCACCGGCTGAAGAACCACCGACAAAAGTAGCGCAGAGGTACAGCGCAATTCGCTAATCGGGGATTGATCGTGCCCCTCCCCCTTGGCACAGGTCCGTCCCTTCTCGCCAAGGACTGTCTCAGCCGAGACTTCCCAGGTTCCAAGCTATTCTCCCGAAAAAGCCTCCTGTCTGCAATACCCTACGTCTCGCTCGGAGATTCTGCTCTGGCTTGCGAGGGGGTCTCCAAGCAATTGGGGGTGGAGGACAGTGAGGAGCGCAAGCCGCTTTTCTTAAAGACTGCCCCCGCCCCACCTGGGGGCGGGCGCAGCTGGCTGCGCTCCGCTGGCTACTGTCTGTTCCGCGCCTTCCGCAGAATTCCGCGATCTTAATTTCTGTTCACCTCAGACCTCACTTGCTCTGTTTGTCCCACGCTGATTCTCCGTGGATTCACACCGCTGTTCCTGTGTGGGAGCGGTCCTCTAGCGTTGTGGCAGGTCCGGATCCACGGTTCCTCGCCGGAGCGCAGATCCGAGCAGTCACGGCCACTCCGCCATCTTCCGACCCCCTAACCTTGGATCCTTAAACCTAACCCCTAACACTTACTTTAACCCCAAACCCTAACCCTAATCCTAAGCATTAAACCTAACCCTATCTCTTAACCCTAACGCTAGCCCTTACCCTAACGCCTAGATCTAACCCTAAATCTAACCTACCGCCTAATCCTAGCCTTAAGCCCTAATGCTAACCCTAACCCTGAACCCTAAACCTACCCGTAACTCTTAACACTAACCCTATCCGTGAACCTAAACCCTGACCCTAACCATTACCCGCACCCAAGCATTTAACCTGACCCTAACCCTAATCCTTAATGCTAACCTTAACACTAAACCCTAACCCTAAGCCCAACACTTAACCCTAATCCTATCCCTTAACCCTAACCCTAACCCTAACCCTAATGCTAACCCCTAAACGTAACCCTAACCATGACCAGTAAACCTAACCCTAACCTTTAACACAAACCATAGCACATAACTCTAACCCTAAAACTAACCCTAACCCTAACCCTAAACCCTAACTCTTAACCTTAACCCTAAGCGTTAACTCTCACACTAACCTTTAATCCTAAACCTAATCCTAATCTTCAACCCTAAACCTAACACTTAACCCTAACCCTGTACCAAACCCTAACCCCTTATCTTAACCCTAACCGTAAACCTCAACCCTAAACCAAAGTGTAACCGTTAAACCTAAGAGTAACCTTTAACCCTAACCCTAATCCCTAACCCTAAGCCCTCACCCTAACACTAAACTTCATTCTTAACCCTGACCATAATCCTAACCCTAAATCTAATTCTCAGACTTCTTGCTTTCTTAGAGTTTAGAAAGCCTACAATCCTCCCATGCCATGCGTGAAAGGAGGCTCTACCACTGTGTCCTGCATGAAACCCACGGACCCATACCCAGAGTATGATAGAGTGGGTTCCCGGGTACAATCCCAGCCCCCTAAACTCCCCCCGCCCGCCTAATGCAGACAGGGCCCGTGCGCTAAGCATAAACAATACCTTTAACAGATAACCCTAACCCTGAACATAACACCCAACCCTGTTCCTATTTCTCCCCTTAACACGTAAACCTCACCGTGCGCCTAACTTTAACCTCTTATCCTAACGTTAATGCATAACCCATTTCCTGAGAACAAGCCCTATCCCATAATTCTAACCCTATCTCCTAGTCATCACTGTGACACCTAATCCCTAACCCTAATTCTAAACCGCTAACCCTAACCGTAACCCTACCTACAACCCTAACACTGACAGTAACCCTTACTTCTAACCCCAACGCTATGCCTAACAAAAACCCTAACCCTTGACCCTAACCCTTCACCCTAACCCCTAAGCCTTACCCTAACCCTTAACCCTAATCCTAATCCTAACCATTAAACCTAACCCTAGCTCTTAAAGCTAACCCTAAACCTTACCCACACGACTGGACCTAACCCTGACACTAACCTAACACCTAACCCTAACCAGAACCCCTAAAGCTAACCCTGAACACTATCCCTAACCCCAACAGTAAACTTTAACCCTAAACCTAAGCCCAACCCGTAACCCTAATCCTATCCTTTTACCCTAAAACTAACCCCTAAACCTAACCCCTATACCTCACCCTAACTCTAACCCCAATACTGATTCGAACCATACCCCTTCATAAAACACTAACTCCTAACCGCTAACCCTAACACTAACCAAAAACCCTAATCACTAATCCCTAACCCTAACGCTTAACCTTTACCCTAACCGTTAACCCTCACCCTAAATCTTAACACTGACCCTAACCTTAACCTTTAACTCTAAGCCTAACCCTTAACCCTACAGTAAGGAAGACCCTTAATGCTAATGGGATCCCTTATCCCTAATCCTAACACTACAGCTAAAAATAACCCTAACCTTGGATCCTTAAACCTAACCCCTAACACTTACTTTAACCCCAAACCCTAACCCTAATCCTAAGCATTAAACCTAACCCTATCTCTTAACCCTAACGCTAGCCCTTACCCTAACGCATAGATCTAACCCTAAATCTAACCTACCGCCTAATCCTAACCTTCAGCACTAATGCTAACACTAACCCTGAACCCTAAACCTACCCGTAACCTAAACACTAACCCTATCCGTGAACCTTAACCCTGACCCTAACCGTTACCCGCACCCAAGCATTTAACCCTGACCCTAACCCTAATCCTTAATGCTAACCCTAACACTAAACCCTAACCCTAAGCCCAACAGTTATCCCTAATCCTATCCCTTAACCCTAACCCTAACCCTAATGCTACCCCCTAAACGTAACCCTAACCGTGACCAGTAGACCTAACCCTAACCTGTAACACAAACCATAGCACATAACTCTAACCCTAAAACTAACCCTAACCCTAACCCTAACCCTAAATCCTAACTCTTAACGTTAACACTAAGCGTTAAATCTCACGCTAACCTTTAAACCTAACCCTAATCCTAATCTTCAACCCTAAACCTAACACTTAACCCTAACCCTGTACCAAACCCTAACCCCTCATCTTAACCCTAACCGTAAACCTCAACCCTAAACCAAAGTGTAACCGTTAAACCTAAAGAGTAACCTTTAACCTTAACCCTATTCCCTAACCCTAAGCCCTCACCCTAACACTAAACTTCATCCTTAACCCTAACCATAATCCTAACCCTAAATCTAATTCTCAGACTTCTTGCTTTCTTAGAGTTTAGAAAGCCTGCAATCCTCCCATGCCTTGCGTGAAAGGAGGCTCTACCACTGTGTCCTGCATGAAACCCACGGGCCCATACCCAGAGTATGATAGAGTGGGTTCCCGGGTACAATCCCAGCCCCCTAAACTCCCCCCGCCCGCCTAATGCAGACAGGGCCCGTGCGCTAAGCATAAACAATACCTTTAACAGATAACCCTAACCCTGAACATAACACCCAACCCTGTTCCTATTTCTCCCCTTAACACGTAAACCTCACCGTGCGCCTAACTTTAACCTCTTATCCTAACGTTAATGCATAACCCATTTCCTGAGAACAACCTCTATCCCATAATTCTAACGCTATCTCCTAGTCACCACTGTGACACCTAATCCCTAACCCTAATTCTAAACCGCTAACCCTAACCGTAACCCTACCTACAACCCTAACACTGACAGTAACCCTTACTTCTAACCCCAAGGCTATGCCTAACAAAAACCCTAACCCTTGACCCTAACCCCTAACCCTTAACCCTAATCCTAATCCTAACCATTAAACCTAACCCTAGCTCTTAAAGCTAACCCTAAAGCTTACCATCACCACTAGACCTAACCCTGACACTAACCTAACACCTAACCCTAACCAGAACCCCTAAAGCTAACCCTGAACCCTATCCCTAACCCTAGCAGTAAACTTTAACCCTAAACATAAGCCCAACCCGTATCCCTAATCCTCTCCTTTTACCCTAAAACTAACCCCTAAACCTAACCCCTATACCTCACCCTAACTCTAATCCCAATCCTAATTCTAACCATACCCCTTCATAAAACACTAACTCCTAACCGGTAACCCTAACACTAACCAAAAACCCTAATCACTAATCCCTAACCCTAACGCTTAACCTTTACCCTAACCGTTAACCCTCACCCTACATCTTAACACTGACCCTAACCTTAACCTTTAACTATAAGCCTAACCCTTAACCCTACAGTAAGGAAGACCCTTAATGCTAATGGGATCCCTTATCCCTAACCCTAACACTACAGCTAAAAATAACCCTCACTTTTGATCCATAAATTTAACCCCTAGCACTTACTTTAACCCCAAACCCTAACCCTAATCCTAAGCATTAAACCTAACCCTGTCTCTTAACCCTAACGCTAGCCCTTACCCTAACGCCTAGATCTAACCCTAAATCTAACCTACCGCCTAATCCTAACCTTAAGCCCTAATGCTAACTCTAACCCGGAACCCTAAACCTACCCGTAACCCTTAACACTAACCCTATCCGTGAACGTTAACCCTGACCCTAACCATTACCCGCACCCAAGCATTTAACCCTGACCCTACCCCTAATCCTTAATGATAACCCTAACACTAAACCCTAACTCTAAGACCAACACTTAACCCTAATGCTATCCCTTATCCCTAACCCTAATGCTAACCCCTAAACGTAACCCTCACCGTGACCAGTAAACCTAACCCTAACCTCTAACACAAACCATAGCACTAAACTAACTAAAACTAACCCTGTCCCTAACCCTAACCCTAAACACTAACACTTAACCTTAACACTAAGCGTTAACTCTCACACTAACCTTTAATCCTAACCCTAATCCTAATCTTCAACCCTAAACCTAACACTTAACCCTAACCCTGTACCAAACCCTAACCCCTCATCTTAACCCTAACCGTAAACCTCAACCCTAAACCAAAGTGTAACCGTTAAACCTAAGAGTAACCTTTAACCCTAACCCTAATCCCTAACCCTAAGCCCTCACCCTAACACTAAACTTCATCCTTAACCCTAACCAGAATCCTAACCCTAAATCTAATTCTCAGACTTCTTGCCTTCTTAGAGTTAGAAAGCCTGCAATTCTCCCATGCCATGCGTGATAGGAGGCTCTACCACTGTGTCCTGCATGAATCCCACGGGCCCATACCCAGAGTATGATAGAGTGGGTTCCCGGGTACAATCCCAGCCCCCTAAACTCCCCCTGCCCGCCTAATGCAGACAGGGCCTGTGCGCTAAGCATAAACAATACCTTTAACAGATAACCCTAACCCTGAACATAACACCCAACCCTGTTCCTATTTCTCCCCTTAACACGTAAACCTCACCGAGTGCCTAACTTTAACCTCTTATCCTAACGTTAATGCATAACCCATTTCCTGAGAACAACCCCTATCGCATAATTCTAACCCTATCTCCTAGTCATCACTGTGACACCTAATCCCTAACCCTAATTCTAAACTGCTAACCCTAACCGTAACCCTACCTACAACCCTAACACTGACAGTAACCCTTACTTCTAACCCCAACGCTATGCCTAACAAAAACCCTAACCCTTGACCCTAACCCTTCACCCTAACCCCTAAGCCTTACCCTAACCCTTAACCCTAATCCTAATCCTAACCATTAAACCTAACCCTAGCTCTTAAAGCTAACCCTAAACCTTACCCTCACGACTAGACCTAACCCTGACACTAACCTAACACCTAACCCTAACCAGAACCCCTAAAGCTAACCCTGAACCCTATCCCTAACCCTAGCAGTAAACTTTAACCCTAAACGTAAGCCCAACCCGTAACCCTAATCCTATCCTTTTACCCTAAATCTAACCCCTAAACCTAACCCCTATACCTCACCCTAACTCTAACCCCAATCCTAATTCTAACCATACCCCTTCATAAAACACTAACTCCTAACCGCTAACCCTAACACTAACTAAAACACTAATCACTAATCCCTAACCCTAACGCTTAACCTTTACCCTAACCGTTAACCCTCACCCTACATCTTAACACTGACCCTAACCTTAACCTTTAACTCTAAGCCTAACAGTTAACCCTACAATAAGGAAGACCCTTAATGCTAATGGGATCCTTTATCCCTAACCCTAACACTACAGCTAAAAATAACCCTAACCTTTGATCCTTAAACCTAACCCCTAACACTTACTTTAACCCCAAACCCTAACCCTAATCCTAAGCATTAAACCTAACCCTATCTCTTAACCCTAACGCTAGCCCTTACCCTAACGCCTAGATCTAACCCTAAATCTAACCTACCGCCTAATCCTAACCTTAAGCCCTAATGCTAACTCTAACCCTGAACCCTAAACCTACCGGTAACCCTTAACACTATCCCTATCCGTGAACCTTAACCCTGACCTTAACCATTACCCGCACCAAAGCATTTATCCCTGACCCTAACACTGATCCTTAATGATAACCCTAACACTAAACCCTAACCCTAAGCCCAACACTTAACCCTAATCCTATCCCTTAACCCTAAGGCTAACCCTAATGCTACCCCCTAAACGTAACCCTAAACGTCACCAGTAAACCTAACCCTAACCTCTAACACAAACCATAGCACATAACTCTAACCCTAAAACTAACCCTAACCCGAACCCTAACCCTAAACCCTAACTCTTAACCTTAACCCTAAGCGTTAACTCTCACGCTAACCTTTAATCCTAACCCTAATCCTAATCTTCAACCCTAAACCTAACACTTAACCCTAACCCTGTACCTAACACTAACCCCTCATCTTAACCCTAACCGTAAACCTCAACCCTAAACCAAAGTGTAACCGTTAAACCTAAGAGTAGCCTTTAACCCTAACCCTAATCCCTAACCCTAAGCCCTCACCCTAACACTAAACTTCATCCTTAACCCTCACCAGAATCCTAACCCTAAATCTAATTCTCAGATTTCTTGCTTTCTTAGAGTTTAGAAAGCCTCAATCCTCCCATGCCATGCGTGAAAGGAGGCTCTACCACTGTGTCCTGCATGAAACCCACGGGCCCATACCCAGAGTATGATAGAGTGGGTTCCCGGGTACAATCCCAGCCCCCTAAAATCCCCCCGCCCGCCTAATGCAGACAGGGCCCGTGCACTAAGCATAAACAATACCTTTAACAGATAACCCTAACCCTGAACATAACACCCAACCCTGTTCCTATTTCTCCCCTTAATACGTAAACCTCACCGTGTGCCTAACTTTAACCTCTTATCCTAACGTTAATGCATAACCCATTTCCTGAGAACAACCCCTATCCCATAATTCTAACCCTATCTCCTAGTCATCACTGTGACACCTAATCCCTAACCCTAATTCTAAACCGCTAACCCTAACCGTAACCCTACCTACAACCCTAACACTGACAGTAACCCTTACTTCTAACCCCAACGCTATCCCTATCAAAAACCCTAACCCTTCACCCTAACCCCTAAGCCTTACGCTAACCCTTTACCCTAATCCTAATCCTAACCATTAAACCTAACCCTAGCTATTAAAGCTAACCCTAAACCTTACCCTCACGACTAGACCTAACCCTGACACTAAACTAACACCTAACCCTAACTAGAATCCCTAAAGCTAACCCTGAACCCTATCCCTAACCCTAGCAGTAAACTTTAACCCTAAACCTAAGCCCAACCCGTAACCCTAATCCTATCCCTTTACCCTAAAACTAACCCTTAAACTTAACCCCTATACCTCACCCTAACTCTAACCCCAATCCTAATTCTAACCATACCTCTTCATAAAACACGAACTCCTAATCGCTAACACTAACACTAACCAAAATCCCTAATCACTAATCCCTAACCCTAACGCTTAACCTTTACCCTAACCGTTAACCCTCACCCTAAATCTTAACACTGACCCTAACCTTAACCTTTAACTCTAAGCCTAACCCTTAACCCTACAGTAAGGAAGACCCTTAATGCTAATGGGATCCCTTATCCCTAACCCTAACACTACAGCTAACAATAAGCCTAACCTTGGATCCTTAAACCTAACCCCTAACACTTACTTTAACCCCAAACCCTAACCCTATTCCTAAGCATTAAACCTAACACTATCTCTTAACCCTAACGCTAGCCCTTACCCTAACGCCTAGATCTACCCTAAATCTAATCTACCGCCTAATCCTAACCTTAAGCTCTAATGCTAACTCTAACCCTGAACCCTAAACTTACCCGTAACCCTGAACACTAACCCTATCCGTGAACCTTAATCCTGACCCTAACCATTACCCGCACCCAAGCATTTAACCCTGACCCTAACACTAATCCTTAATGCTAACCCTAACACTAAACCCTAACCCTAAGCCCAACACTTAACCCTAATCCTATCCCTTAACCCTAACCCTAACCCTAATGCTAACCCATAAACGTAACCCTAACCGTGACCAGTACACCTAACCCTAACCTCTAACAAAATCATAGCACATAACTCTAACCCTAAAACTAACCCTAATCCTAACCCTAAACCATAACGCTTAACCTTAACCCTAAGCGTTAACTCTCACGCTAACCTTTAATCCTAACCCTAATCCTAATCTTCAACCCTAAACCTAACACTTAACCCTAACCCTGTACCAAACCCTAACCCCTCATCTTAACCCTAACCGTAAACCTCAACCCTAAAAAAAAGTGTAACCGTTAAACCTAAGAGTAACCTTTAACCCTAACCCTAATCCCTAACCCTAAGCCCTCACCCTAACACTAAACTTCATCCTTAACCCTAACCAGAATCCTAACCCTAAATTTAATTCTCAGACTTCTTGCTCTCTTAGAGTTTAGAAAGCCTGCAATCCTCCCATGCCATGCGTGAAAGGAGGCTCTACCACTGTGTCCTGCATGAAACCCACGGGTCCATACCCAGAGTATGATAGAGTGGGTTCCCGGGTACAATCCCAGCCCCCTAAACTCCCCCCGCCCGCCCAAAGCAGACAGGGCCCATGCGCTAAGCATAAACAATACCTTTAACAGATAACCCTAACCCTGAACATAACACCCAACCCTGTTCCTATTTCTCCCCTTAACACGTAAACCTCACCGTGCGCCTAACTTTAACCTCTTATCCTAACGTTAATGCATAACCCATTTCCTGAGAACAACCCCTATCCCATAATTCTAACCCTATCTCCTAGTCATCACTGTGACACCTAATCCCTAACCCTAATTCTAAACCGCTAACCCTAACCGTAACCCTACCTACAACCCTAACACTGACAGTAACCGTTACTTCCTACCCCTACGCTATGCCTAACAAAAACCCTAACCCTTGACCCTAACCCTTCACCCTAACCCCTAAGCCTTACCCTAACCCTTAACCCTAATCCTAATCCTAACCATTAAACCTAACCCTAGCTCTTAAAGCTAACCCTAAACCTTACCCTCAGGACTAGACCTAACCCTGACACTAACCTAACACCTAACCCTAACCAGAACCCCTAAAGCTAACCCTGAACCCTATCCCTAACCCTAGCAGTAAACTTTAACCCTAAACCTAAGCCGAACCCGTAACCCTAATCCTATCCTTTTACCCTAAAACTAACCCCTAAACCTAACCCCTATAACTCACCCTAACTCTAACCCCAATCCTAATTCTAACCATACCCCTTCATAAAACACTAACTCCTAACCGCTAACCCTAACACTAACCAAAAACCCTAATCACTAATCCCTAACCCTAACGCTTAACCTTTACCCTAACCGTTAACCCTCACCCTAAACCTTAACACTGACCCTAACCTTAACCTTTAACTCTAAGCCTAACCCTTAACCCTACAGTAAGGAAGACCCTTAATGCTAATGGGATCCCTTATCCCTAACCCTAACACTACAACTAAAAATAACCCTAACCTTGGATCCTTAAACCTAACCCCTAACACTTACTTTAACCCCAAACCCTAACTCTAATCCTAAGCATTAAACCTAACCCTATCTCTTAACCCTAACGCTAGCCCTTACCCTAACGCCTAGATCTAACCCTAAATCTAACCTACCGCCTAATCCTAACCTTAAGCCCTAATGCTAACACTAACCCTGAACCCTAAACCTACCCGTAACCCTTAACACTAACCCTATCCGTGAACCTTAATCCTGACCCTAACCATTACCCGCACCCAAGCATTTAACCCTGACCCTAACCCTAATCCTTAATGCTAACCCTAACACTAAACCCTAACACTAAGCCCAACAGTTATCCCTAATCCTATCCCTTAACCCTAACCCTAACCCTAATGCTACCCCCTAAACGTAACCCTAACCGTGACCAGTAAACCTATCCCTAACCTCTAACACCAACCATAGCACATAACTCTAACCCTAAAACTAACCCTAACCCTAACCCTAACCCTGAACCCTAACTCTTAACGTTAACCCTAAGCGTTAACTCTCACGCTAACCTTTAATCCTAACGCTAATCCTAATCTTCAACCCTAAACCTAACACTTAACCCTAACCCTGTACCAAACCCTAACCCCTCATCTTAACCCTAACCGTAAACTTCAACCCTAAACCACAGTGTAACCGTTAAACCTAAGAGTAACCTTTAACCCTAACCCTAATCCCTAACCCTAAGCCCTCACCCTAACACTAAACTTCATCCTTAACCCTAACCAGAATCCTAACCCTAAATCTAATTCTCAGACTTCTTGCTCTCTTAGAGTTTAGAAAGCCTGCAATCCTCCCATGCCATGCGTGAAAGGAGGCTCTACCACTGTGTCCTGCATGAAACCCACGGGCCCATACCCAGAGTATGATAGAGTGGGTTCCCGGGTACAATCCTAGCCCCCTTATCTCCCCCCGTCCGCCTACTGCAGACAGGGCCCGTGCGCTAAGCATAAACAATACCTTTAACAGATAACCCTAACCCTGAACATAACACCCAACCCTGTTTCTATTTCACCCCTTAACACGTAAACCTCACCGTGCGCCTAACTTTAACCTCTTATCCTAACGTTAATGCATAACCCATTTCCTGAGAACAACCCCTATCCCATAATTCTAACCCTATCTCCTAGTCATCACTGTGACACCTAATCCCTAACCCTAATTCTAAACCGCTAACCCTAACCGTAACCCTACCTACAACCCTAACACTGACAGTAACCCTTACTTCTAACCCCAACGCTATGCCTAACAAAAACCCTAACCCTTGACCCTAACCCTTCACCCTAACCCCTAAGCCTTACCCTAACCCTTAACCCTAATCCTAATCCTAACCATTAAACCTAACCCTAGCTCTTAAAGCTAACCCTAAACCTTACCCTCACGACTAGACCTAACCCTGACACTAACCTAACACCTAACCCTAACCAGAACCCCTAAAGCTAACCCTGAACCCTATCCCTAACCCTAGCAGTAAACTTTAACCCTAAACCTAAGCCCAACCCGTAACCCTAATCCTATCGTTTTACCCTAAAACTAACCCCTAAACCTAACCCCTATACCTCACCCTAACTCTAACCCCAATCCTAATTCTAACCATACCCCTTCATAAATCACTAACTCCTAACCGCTAACCCTAACACTAACCAAAAACCCTAATCACTAATCCCTAACCCTAACGCTTAACCTTTACCCTAACCGTTAACCCTCACCCTAAATCTTAACACTGACCCTAACCTTAACCTTTAACTCTAAGCCTAACCCTTAACCCTACAGTAAGGAAGACCCTTAATGCTAATGGGATCCCTTATCCCTAACCCTAAAACTACAGCTAAAAATAACCCTAACCTTGGATCCTGAAACCTAACCCCTAACACTTACTTTAACCCCAAACCCTAACCCTAATCCTAAGCATTAAACCTAACCCTATCTCTTAACCCTAACGCTAGCCCTTACCCTAACGCCTAGATCTAACCCTAAATCGAACCTACCGCCTAATCCTAACCTTAAGCCCTAATGCTAACTCTAACCCTGAACCCGAAACCTACCCGTAACCCTTAACACTAACCCTATCCGTCAACCTTAACCCTGACCCTAACCATTTCCCGCAACCAAGCATTTAACCCTGACCCTACCCCTAATCCTTAATGATAACCCTAACACTAAACCCTAACCCTAAGCCCAACACTTATCCCTAATCCTATCCCTTAACCCTAACCATAAGCCTAACCCTAATGCTACCCCCTAAACCTAACCCTAGCCGTGACCA